>NC_056560.1:33797799-33799470 GCF_013358625.1 Macadamia integrifolia | reverse complement strand
GAAAAACGACTTTGATTTGATTACAAAGGCTCTGATACCATGTTACAATCCCAGAGATCTGTAACCAAACCAAAGAAAAGAGAAAATAAGAGAAGAAGAAGATAGTAGAGAAGAGAGAGAGAGAGGTGCGATCAATGGTACTCCCAAAAGAGAGGAGAGACCTGCGATCAGTCCAGAATAGGTTGATCACAGGTTTTAGTCCTTAAATTAAAATAATGCTGAAAGTAAAAGACAAAAGTACCCCCATTGCGTAATTACAAGCAAAGCTACATCACAGAAATATGGGAGCCGATGGGACCCAAAATACCCCTATCGGTTTAGCACTAGGCGCAAAACTCAACACTACAAACATATAGCACTTGGAAGCACCACAGGCCAAATTTCAGAGACCAAAAATGTCAAAAACAGTGCTGGCGGTACCCTATTTCCAAGGAAGAAATGAGTTGTGCAGCCACAACTTGAAGAGGGATGAAGCGAGAACAAGGGGGTCGAAGAGGCTTGAAGCGAGAGCAAGGGGGTGATAATACACCCTAGAGCGATCCAAATGGGCTTGGTTTCAGCTCCAAAGCTAACCAGATGAGAGAGAAAGAGAAAAAAGAAACTAAGGCTGGCGGTGAGCTTCCTTAGGCCTAGTTTTGGTTATTGCAACCTTCCATTGTCTCTTTCTTCAAAGGGAAACTTCCCTTAGTGTCTCCATGGTCTCCTTGCATGCCTATCTCATGATTTCTTCAATCTTTTCACATAGAAGTCCCTATCCTTGGAACCCCTTTGTAACCTAGGGTTCCAAAGAGAAGAGAAGGAAGGAAGGGACTTGTAGGTCGACTCTCAAACCAACCATATGCCTCTGATACCAAGTTAGAATATAAGGATGGGAAGAGAACAAGGAAATAAGAGATTGGAGAAGAATAAGAGGAAGAGGAAAAGGAAGAGAAAGAAGATGAAGAGAGAAGAGAATGGTGGAATGTTGTGTTGAGAGTATTTCCTCTCTAACACACACACACACACACACACATATATATATATATATATATATTACTTCACTAAAAGATTACAAGTAATCACATACACCTCCCTAGCGAGGTAAAAAGGGAAAAATAAGAACGACAATATAACATGAATAGTGACATAACTAGTTCCCAAACTACCCTTAGAGTATAATCTCTAACATCTCTAACACAAAGATCCATGTGTTTCCCACTAAGATACGGTATAAAAAAAATTAGGTACACATTGTTCAATGCTCATACAAAGTTACAAACTCAGTAGTAAATAAATACTCATTAAAATTTAAAAAATAAAAATACTTAGTAGGATCAAATGCCCCTTGAGCGGCTGTCCGTTGTTTAATAGCCACAATCCTTGAAAAACTACCTTCACATTTTCTGTACATTTGAGACTCACGTGTGATCTTGTCTTGCAAAGTTAAGTCGGGCACAAGTCTTTCAATGAGTTCCATGAAAGCAACTTGTATTTTACACTCGTCGTCAAAAGGAACTTTCTCTTCATCAATGTAGTCAAAATTTTTGCTAGCATTTTGGTAAAAACCTACAGTATATAAAGGTCGATCCATTGGCATTCCCAATGCCGATCAACAATTACTATCACCTTCTTCCATGCTCATTCCTTAAATTTACTCTGTTTTTCATTTTTCTTTTTCCTTTTTTTTTTTTT
>NC_056560.1:33797464-33797779 GCF_013358625.1 Macadamia integrifolia | reverse complement strand
G
The DNA here is from genome assembly GCF_013358625.1 of Macadamia integrifolia. Classification (NCBI taxonomy): domain Eukaryota; kingdom Viridiplantae; phylum Streptophyta; class Magnoliopsida; order Proteales; family Proteaceae; genus Macadamia; species Macadamia integrifolia. The sequence goes on along the minus strand of NC_056560.1, from coordinate 33,797,778 downwards.
CCAAATAAACTTCTGGCAATGCAGGCATCCCATCACCATCTACTAACCTCAAGACAGTTAAGATTGGTTGGGATGCTCCACGACAATCTAGTAAACTATTCAAAAATGCAGAAGCAAGTATTGTATCAAGTACTTTATCACCTGGCTCTATCTTAGACAACTAAAATTTTTTTCAATCATCAGATACAAATAACTGCCTCAAGGCATCCCTGTGCCTATACAAACTTTGTAATGTCAAGAATGAGGAAGCAAATCTTGTAATTCCAGTGCTCACCAAGTCCATCCCTTTTTTTTTTTTTTTTTTTTTTTTTTTT
>NC_056560.1:33649407-33797444 GCF_013358625.1 Macadamia integrifolia | reverse complement strand
TCTTTAGGCTGTGTTTGGTAGCTAAGAAAAGAAAAGAAAAGAAAAAAGAATCTAAAAAAGAGAATAAAAGAAAATAACATAAAGGAAATGAAATGCCAAAAAAAAAAAAATTATATCTGTTTGGCTATCAATAAAAGGAAATAAAAGATTTTTTACCTTTATGTTTTCTTGTGCCCATAGGCAAAACATTTTTTTTTTTGGTAAGAAGAAAATTTCATCATTTCCAAGATGAATTTTTTATTTCAAAAAATAATATTTTCTTGGTTCAAGACATACCAAAAACAGAATGAGAATTTCTCAAATCAAGAAAATTGTATAATTTTTTGTACTTTTTTCTTTTCTTTTCGTTTCTTCTCTTGGTTACAAACACAGCCTTAATGCATCACCAAGTTTATAGTGCCTGTAAATAAAACTTGTTATATTTTTTGCCTTTGCAATTGTAGCTTTATAAGCTTTCAAATTGCCAATATCCATCAACATGAGGTCCAAACAATAAGCTGCCTAGGGAATCCAATACATTTTTTTTTTTCCTTTTTTGCATAAACATTCTACCCTAGCTGCAACATAATTGGATGCATTCTCTGTTACAACTTGTACCCAAGGATTAAAGTATCGGTATCAGTCGCCGTATCGGTTGCCCAAAATTAAGATATGTATTGGAGAGTATCGTATCGTATCGGAGATACGCTAAAATATGCTAAAGATACACACATAAATGGATAGGAAACGTTTTTTAAAACACTTTTGCATAAAGAATTTGTTAAAAAAAACTATTGATAACATGTATTATGCATAAACACTAAATTGAGGGTATCACACTAAGAATTCAAGGTTTGTAGTTGTCCTATAAATGTAAAATCCTTATTCGCAACCTTGATTTCTACTTTAGTTAGAGAGAAATATGGCTGGCAGCAACTTTGGAACAAAAACCCCTCAAAAAATCGTGTTTTTCTGAAAAAATTACCCATCTTGGCCATTATATGACCGTAGCGCACTGTATCGGTACATACCGATACTCACCGATACGTACTGATCGATACATACCGATACGTACAAATCGATACCGATACTCACCGATACGTACAGTTCTACCACATTATCCTCCACAATTTCTTTAATGTTGCTATCAAGCAATTGAAATAACATGTATGCATGTTGACTCTCACTAGATGCATCTACAAAGCTCATAAAATAAGTCCCAACGGAAAATTGTTAAGGAAATTAATTGTCTTCCTCTTTTGTCAGTCCACCCATCAGACATGAGAGTGCACCCATATTTTTTCCAATAATCTTCATATTTCTTTTTTATTCCTTCAATTCCATTTTTTGCATCCTCTAACAGAAGCACTCTCAGCTCATGATAAGATGGGGGCTTATATCTTGACCTAAACTGCTTAATGACTTCGACAATCTCCTCGAAGCTCCTTAACTTGACTGTATTGAATGGGATGCCAGCTTCGTAGAACCAATTTGCAACATAGGAATTAGTTATCTTTCTGTCGGCATTTGATCTTAAGATGCTCTCCATTATTTCCTGAATAGGACCTTTAAACCACCTCTCAGCAACTATCTCCTCAAGAGTCCTAATATAAGAAACCAATGGACCCCTTATTGGTGCAGTACTTCCAGTACTAACAGATTTGTTCTTTTTGGCAGTTGTCCCAGAACATGGCACAAGGTTGCTTTTTGAAGAAGGTTGGGACTTTATAGTTGGGGGCCTTCCTAATTCAGTAGACTGCATCTACCCTCCACTTTCTGTCTCTACAGGAAACTCTCTCTGGTGGTGATCAACATTAACAGTATCATCATCATCAAACACATCTGGCTTCTTCTTCTGGCATCATACTATTAAAAGGTAGTCGTGAGAAGAGGAGGAGTCCTGCAGATTGTGCAGGCTCCTCCCTTGGTGTTGTCCTAATCTGACTAGGAGAGTCCTAGTTCAGCTAGGACTGATGTTATGTTAGGAGTTAGCTTTCCTAGTCTAACTAGGAAAGTCCTAGTTCAGCTAAGTTAGTCAATTTCCTACTATGTTTTGGTGTTCTAGTTCTACTAGGACTGTTGTCTTACTTGTAATAGGAGTATAGGACTTGTAACAAGCTGATTGAATTGCTATACAATGAATAGAGGAGGGCAGCCCCAAATCAACTAATTGGGAGTTTGGGACTCCCTTGCAGAAATCGCAAGACTCTCTCTCTCTCTCTCTCTCTCTCTCTCTCTTTCTCTCTCTCTCTCTCTCTCTCTCTCTATCTATCTATCTATCTATATATATATATATATATCTACATGGTATCAGAGCTTTGATCCTCAAGAAAAAACCGATCAAAGCTCTCCCTTCCCCATCAATAACAACCCCCTTTCTCCATCTCAGGTTGTTATTGGTGCCTCCCTAGGCTCCACGATTTTCTAGACGGGATAATTTCATCCACTATTTTGCTGGATTTTTGGATGAAGGATTCATTAGCTGTAATCAGTCATATGGTGTGAAGATTAGCTCAAAGTTATTGTTAGTGGTTGCTGATTTGGATTTTTAGCTTGAAGATTGAAGTATTCAAGAGGTGGAAAAATCGATCAAAGCTGTCAGGGTTTTGGCACTTTGCCAAAATCGATTTTGGTCATATATGTCTATTCAAAGGTCTGTTGAAAATCCCTTTGGAAGTTTTCTTCCCCACCATCCCAGCAGCATTCAATCCATTATTTAGCTCCTTCTGAGCCCTAGAGCCCCAACCGCAGGTAACCCTAGATTGGCCTAAAATAGGGTTTTTCGATTTGGGCTAATTCTTCCTGAATTGTTGATTTTCTTTGTTAATTTTTTTATTCTCTTTTATACCTTGCTTCAATGGCTACCGCTGAGCTAAAGAGTGTTGTTTCTGAGGTTGCCACTAAGCCAAAGAATGCTGTTTCTGAGGTGATATCATCATCCTCTCATAGAATTACAGCGAAGAAGCTTGCAGGAGTTTCCAATTTCCAACAATAGAAATAAATTGTGCAGTTGGTTTTGACTGGTCGTGATCAACAGGATCACCTTAGAAAGGTGAAGTCTGCTACTGAGCCTACGTGGGATACTATTGATGCATGTATTTTGGGTCAGCTATTGAGCTCGATGGATAACTCTATCGTTGATATTGTTACTCACATCGATACTGTGAAGGAAATATCGGATTATCTAACATTCTGTATTCTGGACAGAACAACCTTTCCCATATTTATGAGATATCTCAGGACTCTTATAGGGTTGATAAAAAGGGTCGATCTCTGACTCAATATTTTTTTGATTTCAAAAGGATATATAAGGAGTTGAACTCTCTACTTCCAATTAGTTGTGATGTTACAAAGATGCAGAACCAACAGGAAAGCTCGCAGTTATGGATTTCTTGGGTGGACTTGGACAAGAGAATGATGTTGTCCGGTCTCAGATTCCTGGAGGTGATAAAGTGGTCTCTCTTGCAGATATCTTTTCTCGAGTCTTACGAGTGGCTCGAGAGAACTCTCATGATCCTACACCTACACCATCAGAGAGCTCTGCTTTTGTGCCTCAGAATTATAGTCGAGGCGGGGTTCATAATACTGGCATTGGAAGTAATAAGGGGCAACCTTCTGGTACTTTCAATAATTTAGATGGTTCAGAGGCAGCACAAACATCACCATTATAGTAAGCTAGGACATATTCAACCCTTTAGTTGGAAACTACAGTAGGCCAATTCAGCAGCAGTAACTGAGTCTTCTCAGCCCTCTCAACCTAGACAATCTGAAGGAAAAATGGTCAAGAATGACAGACAAATAATTTGAACGGTACACTCAATTTCATATTGCGTCTCCTCAACCTTCCCCTGCGAATTTTGTCCAAACAGGTTATGCTACTGCATGTTTTAGTTTATCTTCTCGACCCTAGATAATTGATTCAGGCGTGTCAGATCTTATGTCTGGTGTGTCAGGAGTCTACTACTACTGTCACATTGGCTAATGGATCTATTGTTAAAATCAAAAGCACTGGAAATATTCGTCTTACCACTTCTTTGTTATTAAATTCTGTCTTTCTATTACCGAATCTTCCTTTTAACCTCTTATCTATGAGTAAGTTTACTCAAGCTTACAACTGTTATGTAACCTTATTTTGTGAATCATTTGTTTTTCAGGAGCTAACAACGAAGAAGATGATTGGTAGAGGTCCTAGAGTTCGGGGGCATTATATGTTTGAGGACAAATTTACTTCCATTGCATGTTCAAGTATTCTCATCCCCCATTAGATCCATTGTCAACTAGGACATCCATCTTTGCCAAGCTTACAGAAGCTTGATCCTCGTTTCCGTTCTATTTCCAGTTTAGATTGTGAGTCGTGTCAATTTAGGAAGCTTTACCATGTAAACTATCCACCTAGAGTCAATAAACGATCGTCGCACTCTTTCTCTTTGGTTCATTTGGATGTATGGGGTCTTTGTCCCATTACTTCCAAATTAGGTTTTCGATATTTTGTTACTTTTATTGATGACCATTCCATAGTTACCTGGATTTATTTAATGAAGCATCATTTTTCTATTTTTTATGCCTTAGTTGTTGAAATACAAAATCAGTTTAATATAACTATTAAGGTATTACGAAGTGATAATGCCAAGGAATACTTTTTTTATCCTTTCTCTCAGTATATGGCTGATTGTGGTATGATACATCAATCTTCCTACTCAAACACACCCCCAACAAAACGGTATTGCTGAGAAAAAAAAAGGCATCTAATAGAGATTGCTCGATCTCTTTTATTTGAGATGAAGGTGTCCAAACTGTTCTGGTAGATGTAGTATTAGCTGCTTGTTATCTTATTAATCAAATGCCTTCATCATTATTACAGGGTGTTATTCCTCATTCTTTGTTATTTCCTTCTAATCCCTTGTTTATTCTTCCTCCTCGTATTTTTGGTTGTGTTTGTTTTATTCGTGATCATCATCCAGGTTTGTCAAAGTTGGATCCACATACTCTCAAGTGTATCTTTTTGGGTTACTCACATACTCAAAAAGGTTATCTTTGTTATTGCCCTACTCTTCAGAAATATTTTGTTACTGCGGATGTCTCTTTCTTTAACTCTGTTGTTTATCCAGATGCATCCGTTGATTTGTCAACTCTGGATAATAATCTTCCTCTCTATGTTGTCCAACATTATTCTCCACAAGTTTCCGCAAAAGTAGTGGTAGCATCACCATTTCCACCAGTGGTATCGCTACCTTCCACAATTGTGCCTCCACCACCAATTGGTCAGATCATCTACACTCGTCGTCCTCATAAAGATGTTGCACCCTCTATCTCTACGATTCCTACCTTGCCATCTTTGCCTATGGTCCCTAATCCAGGTATTTTTCTTTCCAATATTGATATTCCCATTGCACATCGTAAGGGTGTTCGGAGTTGTACCCAACATTCCCTTTTGAATTTTGTTTCTTATACTAGCCTATCATCGTCTTTCCATACTTGTCTTTCCACTTTGTCTTGTCATCCTATTCGTAAGTCTGTTGCAGAGCCCTTGTCTAGTTCTGGCTGGAGGACAGCTATGGAAGAGAAGTTATTGGCTTTGGATGAGAATTCTACTTGGGATCTTGAACCATTACCTCAAGGTAAGTTTGTTATTGGTTATCGATGGGTTTAAGTTGTTAAAGTCAACCCCAATGGTTCTCTAGCTCGGTTGAAGGCTCGGTTAGTGGCTAAGGGCTGCGCACAAGTGTATATGGTTGATTATCTAGATACCTTTTCTCCTGTGGCCAAGTTGGTTTTTGTTCATATTTTGACATCTCTGGCTACATATTCTTATTGGCCGTTACATCAGCTCGATGTGAAGAATGATTTCCTTCATGGTGATTACATTAAGAGGTTTATATGGAGCAGCCACCAGCGTTTGTTGCTCAAGGGGAGTCTGGTATGGTGTATAAACTGAAGAAGTCTTTGTATGGTTTGAAGCAGTCTCCTCGGGCATGGTTTGGAAAGTTCATTGATGTGGTTTGTGCGTTTGGTCTGTGCAGGTGTGATAGTGATCATTCGGTGTTCTATCAGAAGTCTGTTGCAGGAAGAATATTTCTTATTGTTTATGTTCATGATATTTTCATCACTAGAGACGATATTGAATGACTCCAAAGTCTGAAAAGACATCTACAGTAGAAGTTTCAGACCAAGGATCTTGGACAATTGAGGTATTTTTTGGGTATTGAGGTTGCTCAGTCAAGAAAAGGTATTTCCCTCTATCAGAGGAAATATGTTTTGTATTTGCTGACAGAGACTAGAATGTTGGGGTCCAAGCCTTTGGATTCTCTTATGGATCCAAATGTAAAGCTTACAGTTGAAAGAGGTGACTTGTTAGATGATCCTGAGAAGTATCGAAGATTCGTGGGAAAACTCAATTATTTGACAGTGATTAGGCTTAATATTGCCTTTCCTATCAATTTTGTGAGTCAGTTTCTTTCGTCTCCACAAATGTCTCAATGGGATGCTGTTATTTGTATTCTACAATATCTCAAAAGGCTCCTGGTAATGGTTTGCTTTACTCTAATAATGGGCATGGTCGTATTAAGTGATTCTGTGATGCTGATTAGGCTCGACCTCCTGTGGATAGGCAATCCACTACTAAATAATGTACGTTTGTTGGTGGTAAGCTTGTCTTGTAAGAGCAAGAAGCAAGCTATTGTGGCTAGGTATAGCACAAAGTCTGAGTACCGTGTCATGGCTCATGTCACCTGTGAGTTGATGTGGGTGACGCAGTAAGAACTCGGGTTTGATTGCACTTTGTCTATGCAGTTTTGGTGTGATAACCAAGCTATGATCCATATTGAGTTTAATCCAGTGTTCCATGAGAGGACAAAATATACAGAGGTTGACTGTCACTTTGTTCGAGAGAAGCCACAATAAGGAGCTATTTCTAGGAGTTATGTTCGCATAGGAGAACAACTTGTAGATGTTTTCACTAAGCCTTTGGGGAGTGATAGAGTGGACTATATTTGTAACAAGCTAGGCATGATTAACATCTATACTCCAACTTGAGGAGGAGTGTTAGAAGGTTGTCGTGAGAAGAGGGGAAGTCTTGTGGATTGTGCAGGCTCCTCCCTTGGCGCTGTCCTAGTCTAACTAGGAGAGTCCTAGTTCAGCTAAGACTGATGTTATGTTAAGAGTTAGCTTTCCTAGTCTAACTAGGAGAGTCCTAGTTCAACTAGGGAGTCCTAGTTCAACTAGGAATGATTAAGTTAGTCAGTTTCCTATTATGTTTTGGTGTTTCTAGTTCTACTAGGACTGCTGTCTTACTTGTACTAGGACTTGTAATAAGCTGATTGAATTGCTACATAATGAATAGAGGAGGGCAGCACCAAACCAACTGACTGGGACTCCCATGCAGAAATTGCAGCACTCTCTCTCTCTCTCTCTCTCTCTCTATTTACATGTACTATAGCTTCATGTGTCTCTCTACTAATCGCTACAATTGTTTTTTAGCACTTAATACATCTCTATACCCACCAACAAGGTGTTTCTTAAGCCTTTTGATCCCTCCTTCGACATCTTTCCCATAAAGTGCACATCGTACTAAGTTCTTATCTGAAGTATCTAGCCAATATCTATACTTCCACCTGGGGTCTTTTGATTTGCCTTCCTATTTGGATCTTTGCTTGGATCATATACCGATGCTCCAGTGCTAGTAGTAGGTCCTCCACTACCAATATCCATTATCTACTTGAATAAACTACATAAACACATACACATACCGATTATTTCAGATTGCAGATACTAACATGTTTGTAGAGAAAATGATCAAAAAATAAATACATACTTATGACTATACTTAAATGTAATATACTTGATAAACCCCAAGGTGGTAGCCGAGTTGGAAAGGGATCTTCGTCTCAGGAAGCGTGTGGTTCTGAGTTCAACTCTCTTACCTCCTTGGGGCCACTCATACGGGGGTGTTTAGTGCTCTTCACTTCACTGCTTTCAATGAAAGTTGAATAGTTCTCATTCAACCTCGGTATGGCCCGATTCATAAGGTTGTGGGGTCAGTATGGACCCGCAAGAATAGTCAGGTCGAAGGCCTGGATACCCATCGTTAGCAAAAAAAATACTTGAGATAAAAGTAATCTACAGTAATCAAAAACACCATTGTATAAGTAGATCAGAAATCTGATACAACACTACAGTAATAAGGGAAAAAAAATCGAAAAATAATCAAGCCATGAGCCTCTTCTGCGAAGCAGAGGGTAAGGCTGCGTACACTTGCCCCTCCCAGACCCTGCAGTAGCGAAAGCCTCGTGCACTAGGTTGCCCTTCTTTCATGAGAGTATATGCTTATGCTTATGCTTACTTGTATACAAAGCACATCTATGAGACTATGTCAAAGTATCACTTTCTCATCAGATGATCAAAATTTGAATGAAGCAAGTGGGGAAAACAGAGGAGATGGGTATGTTTGTGTTGGCTAACTTAGCTAAGAAATTATTAAGCCTTCCATCTTAACAGCATGAAACCTCTTGCAGAAATCAACAAGAAGACTGAGGAGTAGAGGAAGATGTGAGGCTGTGACTTGTGAGAGTGTGCGCAGCATCTGCTCTGAGAGTGTGAGCAACGTCTTCAGAAGCAGGAACAGAGAAGAAGAAAAAAGAAAGGAAAAAAAAACTACCGTAAGGAGTAAGGACTAAGGAGTGGAGGAGGAAGGGAATAAAATAAAGGAAGAAGAAGATGGGAACTGGGAAGAAGATGAAGAAAAAAAAAACCACGGAATGGGACTGCCGATCCTCAACCCCAGGAACAGAGAAGAAGAACAAGAACAAGAACAAGAATAGAAGAAAAAAACAAAGAAAAGAAAGAAAAAACACAATAAAATATACCTACCGTGGAGTAAGACTGTCAAAGGATGCTGCCGCATGCCAACCAGCGAGAGTGGAGCACCAGAGGAGGAAGATATCTTTAACTTCTACCACACCAACCTTTCCTACATATCTATGATGTGTGTGTCTTGATGAATAATACAATCTTCCGGGCTACTCGACCTATCTCCTTTTAGTAGATCACAAATATACTCATCTAATCTCTGCACAGTGTTCTCATCCCTTTCCAACTCTCTTCTATCAGCACCTTTGATACATCTTACATGGTTAAAATCTCTACTCTTCCTTTCTCTCATTTGAGCTACCATATAGATAGTTTTTCCCCTTCTTTGGTGTCTAGATTAATATAGAAATCCGAAAAAAGGTTAAAGGACATTCATATTTAGGACATTCATATTTACAATGATATCTTCCATTATGAATTCAGAAACATGGGACTAATATCCTCAACATCGGGATCTTGTGCATCAATAGGATTGCTAACAGTTTATCAGATAATATAGTGCAAACCAAGCTTCACAAGGACACCATGTCCGGTGGTTCAAGCCACAAATTTCTCCTGGAACTGTACTGTTCATTGAAGTTATTCTAATAAAAACCATTATATTATGAAAATAAAAATAATAACGGCACAAATAAACAAGCCAAGACAAGAGATGCAAAACTTACTGCAGTATTCATAGTTACACTTGAAATCGGGTGTGTCTAGGTAGTGCAAAGGCCCACTCCAGTGATAGTGGAAGCGAATCTCATCAGCCCAGGAGCAAACAGCAGCAAGGTCGCCATCCGCATACTCTGGGAGAAGAACTTTCACAGCAGCAGCAGCTTCTTTATTAATAAGTCCCTGAAGACTTGCAACAAGCTTCACATTAGGCTACTTAGCCAAATTCAAATCACATTGGAGAATTGTAAGGATGAGGATATTATGACAATTTAATGACTCAACTCACTTAAACCTATGACAATTGACACCTACTTGAATGTCAGCTACATGAGTTCTGTTCCACCATTCCAAATCCACTTAGAGACATAGCTCCCTTGCATTCATAACTGATGATCACTTTCCGCACCACTTAAACCATATAATTTTATTGGTCTTCTACTTGTGCTTTTAACACCTTCAAATTGCACAATATCACTCAGCAGCACATCCTCTTTACGTCACACATGATCAACCCATCTAAATTGACTTTCTTCAGATTGACAGATTGTCACCTAGTGGCTTACTTCTACGACTCATTGCATGCATTCGCTTTATAACTTTAAGCAATTTATCAGCTGAAATTTGTATCAGAAGGCCTTTCTATAATAACACATGTAGGCATGTCTAGTATAGTTTTCAGAACATTATTTCATCTTTTTCAAAAAAAAAAAAAAAATCAAACAGATTTTTGAACTGAACAAGCAAAAGAGGAGGGGAAAAGGCTATTCTCTCATTGCAATACCTTGCTAAGTTACGCAACTTCTCTAAAAAGATAACAAATTTTGACCACATTTTTTAGCATATATTGATACACATCAACATAAGAATACCCTTACTTTTGTTTTTTTCCCTTTCCAGGTTGTTAAGGTGTTTTGGACCCTTTGTTGTGTACAACCATGGCAGCTGGTTGTGCCTTGGTTATTAAGTCATACTAATGCAGGAGTAGATTACAAGTAACTAACTCCGCAGTTTATAACCCCAAACAATACAAATAGGAGCAAAAAACAAAGAAATAATACCATAAAATAAACCCCTAAGGATACAATACCCATATAGGAGCAAAACCAGCCCAAAACCCAACCTGATAGGAGAGAGAAAGAACTTCTATAGAGCTGGAGAGAGAAAGGTGCGGCCAAGTCTGTGGAAGTCCGATTGAGCTGCACTTTTGGGTGTAGATAGTCCCTAGGGAGGGTACAAAAACCCCCAAATATGAAGGGCTTCTGAAGCCTGGTTATGGAGTTATGCGCTTTCTTGATTTTCAGACCTAGGAGAGAGAATGTGAAGAATTCTGCAGGAACAGCAACTTGTCTTCTTCAGATAAACTTCAAGAGAGGATCGATTGATCTTCTTAGAGTATAGAACCAGTCCTCCAAAGGATCTGCAGATCAGATCTCAAACTTGGGCAGCAATGAGGGTCGATTGGCTTCAAGAACAAGAACTCTTTGGCTGGCTGTTTCTGATTTTGTATGCTTTAATAGGTCTGAACTTCTAATAACAATAAACAGAAAATAAAAATAGAAAAAGAAGAATCGATGGAGGATTGAGAAGGGTGAAAGAGAATAAATGAATAGGTATCTCACCCCTCAGGTTTTGGGTATCACACCCCTCAAGTTTTGGGTATCACACCCCTCAAAGGTTTAGGCATCTCACCTCTCAATAACAGAATTTTTAGCTAAAGAGTAATCACTCAATAATTCATTCATTCAAATCTGAAATTATAAGTACATAAGCTCCTCTATTTATAGAGGGCAGAATAGCAATCGAACTACTACTAAGAGCTAATTTCTCAATAGGACTAGACATTCCTACTACAATTAGAAATTCAAAATAGGACTAGGACTTGACTTTATGACTCCAACATAGAGTAGGACTAACTAACTAATAGTCCATATAGGACTTTACAACCGACCAATGGCCTAATGGGCCTTTATTGAATTAAATAGCAACTAACTAAACTAATGAATTAAATCCCGTTTTTCTACCTTCTACCCATATTTTAGCCCCATTAAAGTGGTTCATTTCAAAGAAAACCCATGGGATCAAAGGCCTAACGCATATATTACATAACTCACGGCTTATTTGCAATAAAATAAGCCCAAGTGACTTATCTACATCACATACGATGGGGCTTAGCTTGGATGATAGCTGGCTTTAGATTTAGGCTATATTTCTTTCCTTCTTTGTCTATATTTCTTTCCCTTTTATTATTTTCCTTTTCTCTTGTAATCATTTTGGGTTATAAATAATGATACAGGGAGACAGCTAGAGCACGATAACTGGGTAACAGTCTCGGTTTGCCTCTTCTTCTTCTTCTTCTTCTTCGTCTTCCTCTTCCTCTTCCTCTTAATCTTCTTTCTCTTCTTATTGTTTCTGATCGCCGGTTCTTAGCTCTTGATATTATTACATGGTATCAGAGCTCTAAAAAACAGGTTTCGATTATCTTCTCCTGCAGTTTTGGAAGTCCTTTCAAAAATAGTATCAATTCTAGTTGCAGCAACCCTCATGCTCCCAAACTACCTCTACAGCCCTAGTTAAGCATACAATGACGATAAACTGGGCCGCTTTTTTTTATTCTTTCTGGCTCATTGGATTCCAGCCTATATGCATTGAGTTGATGGAGTTTACTGCAACGGTACTCTGTTCTAGAAGATTTTCTTAAGATTGAAGGTTGCCAAATATTATTCTATCAAGCCATCTGATCCCTGTCAGAATTTTCTTTTTTTTTTCCCTCTTCTTTCTTGTTCATTGGATTCTTGTCTATAAGTATTGAGTTGATGGAGTTTACTGCAACAGTACTCTGTTCTGGACGATTTTCTTAAGACTGAAGGTTGCCAAATATTATTCAATCAAGCCATCTAATCCCTGTCAGATTTTGGGGACTGCTTCCCCTACCTGGGAGGACTACTCAATCTCTATTTTGGAGGTTCTTATCCACCTGATCTGCTGCTGTGAATTTTCTCCAACTTGCCGGGCGATTGTTTTTCCGCCCAGATTTGTTGCTATCAATTTCTGGAGATTGGTACTTTCTGCCCAGCCTTTTGGTCTCATATTTTAGTTAGAATATGTGAATGGAGAGGAACAATGAGACGAGAGATGAGGAAGAAGATGGAGAAGTAGAAGAGGGCGAAGAAGAGAGATCGATGGTTTGTTGGAATGGTGTGTTGTGAGTAAAGTCTCACTAACACCAATATATTCCTTACTAACATATTTACAAGATATTACACATACCTCCCTAAGAAGGGAAATTACACATACCTCCCTAAGGAGGAAAAGGAAAATAAAACATAATGTGAAAAATTACTAAACTACCCTTAGAGTAACATAACTAATATCTCTAACAATTTTGGGGTCCACTTAGACATCCATAGAGGCCTACTCGATGGAGGTTTGAGGTCCTTCTGACCTGTTGGTGACTGGTGGTGCAAAATCACCCTAATTCTTGGTCTTCAGCCCTCGATTTGAGTTACCTTAATTCTGTTTATTTTACTGGTGCATGTTGTTATTTCCTCCCAATATACCTGTTATAAGACTGGTATGACTATTATATCCCCTTTGATTGTGGGTTTTCTTTGTGCTGCTGCTTTTCTGGTTTGCACTTGACATATACTGATTGATCATAGTGGATCCTGTTTGCTGGTTGAATATTATCACTTGTGTCTGATATCAGTTCTTCATGAGAACTCCACTATTAAAATTTAGTTATGGAACAGTGTAGAACCCTCCATTGCTGCCAATGTAATGTTCCACAACTGAGCCAAAGGTGATTGGAAAGATTTACGAGAGAATAACATGAGAAAAATAATTCCCAAACTTATGATTTGCAGGAGAAGATGTTCAACTTCAAACAAGGAGACAAATCACTTAATGAGTACTTCAGTGTGTGCAAAGGCATTCTTGAAGAGTGCCAGATACATCAGCCTCTTAAGTCTTACCACTAATCCGGAGCAATTGAAGCAACAGCAAGCTGAGTTCCATGTCACAAAATTTATTGCAGGACTTCATCCTGAGTATTAGTCTGTTAAAGGTCAACTCCTTACTGGGAAGAAGGTGCACTCTCTCAACAAGGTCTTCTCTTGTCTTCATCGTTTTGTTACACCGTCAAGGGTTAACTCTTCTTCCTCTCCTACTTCACCACTAACTACTTTTGCAGCTCCTACTCCTGAACCACCTCTTCCTGTTCCTACAGCCTTGGATGATACATTTTATATGCTAGAAAAGTATTGAGTCATCCTTCGCTAGCATTCTATATTTGTAATCATTCTCCATATATAAATAAAGTGGTGGCCTCTATCATTCGATAAGCAAAAATCATTCTCTTGGCATCTCTCTTCTCAACTATCTAAATCTCAACTAGTCTCTATACCAGCTGATACCAAAAATGCCTTTCTCTATGGTGATATTTAGGAGGAGTTTTATATGGAGCATCCTCCAGGGTATATTGCTTGGGGGAGAATACCACTACACAAAGCCATCTATGGATTGAAGCAACACAACAAGCGTGGTTTGACAAGTTTAGCTCTTGTTATTCATTGTGGATTTACCCAATGCTAGTCAAATCATTCTATGTTTGTACATAACCAAAAGTCCAAAATTGTAGTATTTGTTGTCTATGTGGATAATATTATTATATCTGGCAATGATGCTTCCGGTATTGCTAAGGTGAATTCTTACCTTTATCGGCATTTTTAGATGAAAGACTTGAGTTATCTCCGGTATTTCCTTGGCATTGAGGTTCTTCAGAGTAAGAAAAAAATTAGCTTATCACGAAGGAAATATGTATTCGATCTTTTATCTGAGACAGGCGTGATTGACTCTAAACCTGTTGATAGTCCCATGGATCCTCATCAGAAGTTTGGTTCCACTAATGGTGAAGACCATATCGGTCACTGTATCGGTTGGCTAAATTTAAGATATGTATCGAAGGGTATCGTATCGTATAGGAGATACGCTAAGGTATGCTAAAGATCAAGGATTAAAGTATCAGTATCGGTCGCCATATCGATCGGCTAAATTTAAGATACGTATCGGAGGGGTATCATATCGTATCAGAGATACTTTAAACCATGGTGAAGACTTTGAAGTCATGCACCGGTATAGAAGACTAATGGGAAAACTTACCTACCTCACTGTCACTAGACCAAACATATCATTTGATGATGGTGTTGTGAGTCAATTTCATGTAATCTCTGACGAAGGCTCATTGGGAGGCCACCTGTCGTATCTTGAACTATTTAAAGGGGGCTCTAGGAAAGGGGCTAATCTATTGCCTCATCACAGTGTTTATTTAATGAGTTTCTGTTATGCTAACTGAGCAATTGCTGATGGTGACAGATGGTCAACCATAAGATATTGCACATTTTGTGCGTGATAACTTTGTCACTTAGCGAAGCAAGAAACAGATTACAATTGCAAGGTCTAGTGTTGAGACTGAATATCGAGCCATGGTTTATACCTGCAACGGAATTAATGTGGGTGAAGTCATTACTTCATGAGTTGGGTTCCCCGGTTACTCAGCCCATAAAGATGTTTTGTGATGCTATCTACATTACAAGATATTACTGGAAGTCTACTAAGCCCTTGCTTATGTGGACGCTTCTTGCTTCTAATGCTTCTGCTCTAGCTTTTGATTTCTTACCTAAAAGTTGGTAGAATTTAAACTCATGGTACTCTGTCCCATCATGATCATCTTCTTCAATCTCTCCGATGAGAAATTGACCAGGTCCATCTTGAACTTGCTGGAATTACTTTTAGTGTTGTTGATACCACTACAGTTTTTGCCCTTATTGGCCAAAAAGAGAAGCACCTTAGGTACCTTGAAGCACAGCTCCATCAAATGCAACAACAGCAATCTCGTGCTCCCTCTTTTGCCTCTTCTCATCGGCAACAGCAACCACTTCCAGTAACAGTTCCGAGCTTCATCCCACAAGATCCTTTTGCCATATATGCCTCTCCTGCACCACCTGTTGTTGGGGGCTTAATTTAAGATGTGGTTCCAGAAATGGAGTTGTAATCAATTTCACCAATAAGATACGGAGGCTTACTTCACATTTGGAATTGCACAGAAAAGACTATTTATCTCAGTGCAACCCTATGTTTTATAAGAGAACCAAGAATATTGAAGTGGATCGCCATTTTGTGCGAGATACTATCATAAAGAAGTTAATTGTCACTCCTTTTGCTGCTTCAACTGACCAACTTTGCGATGAATTTACCAAGCTCTTGTTTGGTCTTTCTATCAGAAGAGGATGTTCCAAGCTACGCATGGGTGATATGTATGCTCTAGCATGAGGGGGAGAGTTAAAGAGATGTTTTGGACCCTTTGTACTGTGGCAATAAAAAAGGAACATGTGTACCACAATGGGAGGTCGCTTTGCCTTGAGTGTTAAGTCATACGATGGGGTTGTGCTTCTAGGGGTGCAACAGGGCCGGGTTGGGCTGGGCTTCGTAAAACCCTAGCCCAACCCTTAGTCCCCTTAATTGGGCCCAAACCTGCCCTAACCCTGACTCAGGGCCGCAAAACTTCAACCCAGGCCCTACCATTCAGGGTTCAGCCCAACCCTTACCCTACCCTGATTGGCCCTGATTTTTTAGGGTCGAGCCAGGATGACCTTGACCCTGACCCTGATTGACCCTAACCCTGGTTTGCCATCAAGGGCTGGGATGGCCCTAATTGACCCTAACCCTGGTTTGCCATCAAGGGCCGAATATACCCAAACCTTGACCCTACAAAATATGAAATAACTTAAAAATAAAAAATATTCATAATAAAGAGGAGATAAAAAACACAAAGTTACAAATTACTTGTTATAAAGAGAACATCCTAAAGCAAACATTTAAATAATACAAATAACTCTAACCATTATAATAAACAAAGAGGAGATCAACCTAAGAAAGTAAATAATCCAAAAAATTTCAATTATTTGTCATGATAAACAAAGAGATCATCTTATTAAGGCAAATTGTAGGAAAACTGAACCTCCACTTGATGAGAGTGAAGAAAAAAACTTCAGATTCAAGGAACAAAATTGGTAGAAAATGATTTTTCTACCAATTTTCACTGTATGAAATATATATATATATTGATAATAAAAGTCGATGATAAATATTCATATCAACAATTACATATTGATTTAAGATGGTAATTTAAAAAATATATTAATTATTTTTCATTTTTTAAATAGTAATTACAAGAATAGATATTTTTTTTGGTAGAAAAAGGAAAAGAGATCTTTTTTATTGGTAAAAAAGGTAAGAGAGATTGGGGAGAAGATGGAGTTTTGAGGTGTCAATGACTCAATGTGAAATAATATATAAAATTAGGTTAAAATCAAGGTCACAACTAGGGTCATAACTAGGGTCAACATCAAGGGCAAAAATCAAGCTAGGTAGGGCCAAAACCAGGGCCAAAAACCGGGGTAAAAAAATCAGGGCCGGGTTCAGGGCGGGCTGGGTGGGCCAATGACATTAACCCTTACCTGCCCTGACTCAAGGTCAGAAATTTCAAGGCTGGGCCGGGCCGGCCCTAAGGGCCAAAATTTTTAGGTCGGTACCTGGTCGGGATCAAGGCAGGCCAAGGGCGGGCCAAGGGCTGGTCTGGGCCGTAAGGGCCAAACTTGCACCTCTATGTGCTTCAGTGATATCTGGAGTTAGTTTGAGATTGTATTTATTTGCTTATTTAGTCTATGGTTCTTTCCTTTTGGGGACATTGATTCAATTTCCTGGTTAGACCAGGTTTGTCCTTTTTTATTGTAATCAATTTCTATTATAAATAAAAGATAAAGGGACATTGCTAGAGCACGATACTGAGAGCTCTAGTAGTCTTGGTTGCTTCCTTCTATGTGATTACTGGTTATTAAACCTTAATAGTGTTACTATTATTCCATGCTTGCATCTTGTTATGGAAAAAATATCCAACCGGCAAGAACATGCCAAATGAACCGCTCGGGCATAGGCCCAGAACATATGGGGCCAGCCGAACGGCCTAAGCCTTACGAGGTCATTAATCCAACCTGAAGCAGATGCCCAGATCAGAAGCGGACCGACCGACCAATTTTACCAAAGGGACTTTGACATTCGAACGGCTAAGCAAGTGCCAGCGTAGGGAGGACATCACACGAATGTCCCGCCACATGGCTATCCAAACCGCTGAATGAGCCCAACTACACTAGTTCCTTAACCGAACGGCTGAGCCAAAGTATACACCAGCCAAACACAAAGCGGCACATACAACCTATCACTCGAGGTAAGTAGCTCGGCAATCAGACCACTCGACTTAGGTCACTCAACCTGAGACTCCCAACAGTTTTCCTCACCAAGATATGCCTAAAAGACTTACCAAGTCTAGCGCATGGTTTACAAGACACGAACCAATCCTGGTCTAGAAGGGGCTCTTGATAGAATATCGAATCTCCCCTAAAAGGAAGATTATCTCCCCATATCCTTCAAGATATGGCCAATACGTGGAGTTCCCATAGCGGGAACACCCTCCGTATTCACTTTCCTATTACAATTCTTGCTATACTCAGACTCCTAACAACATTAGGAAGCTACCAAAGCAAGACTTTCACCCGATGGCCGCCATCTTCAGCTATAAATACCCAAGTAAACCTCTTTTCAAGGGACCAATCTTTTTCCATTCTTACTGAAATTATCTGTTTGCAGAGAGAAATGACTTAGGCATCAGAGAGTCCAGGGCTCACTCTCTTGTGTGTGTTTTCCTATGCAGGGCATAAAAACCACATAAGGCAATTTCTTAACGCAACA
The DNA here is from genome assembly GCF_013358625.1 of Macadamia integrifolia. Taxonomy (NCBI): domain Eukaryota; kingdom Viridiplantae; phylum Streptophyta; class Magnoliopsida; order Proteales; family Proteaceae; genus Macadamia; species Macadamia integrifolia. The sequence continues at coordinate 33,779,138 of NC_056560.1, read as the reverse complement.
CATCTCATCAGCCAAATTCTTCATCCTTGCTAATGGTTGCCCTTATGGATTTTTTGGTAGTAGGAACGGTATAAGACAGGCTGCCCTATGTCCCCCTTTTTCTTTTCTATATCTTTAAAAGGGTTCTCCAAAATTCTCAACATTTGGGTGGATTTCAAAACAATCGATCTCTTTCCCAAATGCCAATCCATCCGGTAATCTCATCTTGCTTTTGCAGATGATTTGATGATTTTATCAAAGTAAATTTGAAATTGGTTACCAACGTAAACTCGCTTCTCAACCTTTTTTCTACCACCTCTTGAAGGAAATCCCAAATCTTTATTTCTGATTGTTCTGCATAGATGAAAAACACCCTTTTGAATTCCTTTGGATTCACTGAAGGACACCTTGTTAAGTACTTAGGTCTTCCCTCCACTAGGCTATCTGCAACGCTTAGCTCCCCCATCCGAGACTCTCTTAGATCTAGGCTCCAGCTTTGGAAGGAAAAACTCCTATCCTATGCTGGCTGCCTTGAGCTAGTTAAATCACTCATATAAGGTGCGTACGTTTACAGATCTAGCAAATGTAGCCGGCCCCATTTAGCAGAGTTTCTCCTATCTTGTTGGGTTGGGCCTCTTTCCACTTACTCTCATCTTTCATCTCTATGCCATGTCCCTTTACCTTTTCCTTTCCTTATTTACTTCATTTCTCCTTTTATGTTTGGACCTTATTTTTCCATACTTTGTTTTGCACGGATCCTTGTAGCTGACCCCATTAAGTTGGGATAAGGCTAAGTTTGTTGTTGTTGTTTGTTGTTGTACATTTACAGGTTTGGTGTTTTTGGCCTCCATGGTTCAACCATCAGAATATTAAATCCATCATGAGTGCCTTTCTTTGGAAAAGGTCAGGCAAAACAACTTTTTTCACACCATTATTTGGCCTTCAGTTTCTCTACCAAAAACTAAGGGGGGTCTTGGGCTCATAAGGGTTAAAGAGGTTTGTATTGCAGGGATTATAAAGCTATTTGGAAGATTGTTAGTAGATTAAAAGGCATATATGGGTCACTTGAATTTACAATAGATACCTTAGGAATGACTCCCTTTGGACTGTTTCGATGTTCTAGAACTCTTGGAGATGGAAAAAAATTCCAAAGCATAGATACCTTGTGACCTTCACAAGTCAGTCCAAGATTGATGACGATTCCTCGACCCTCCTCTAACTTGATAATTTGCATCCACTTGGTGTCCTCGTCAATGTTTTCGGGACATAATTGTTTATGACTCTAGAAACAACAGGTTGCCTTAGTCTCCTCCATACTACGTGACAGAGACTGGTACTCTGGTCCTTTTACTCCCCCAGTCTGAGTGATGCATGGAACTCTCTCCTTCAGATCACCCATTGGCCCCGTGGCTCTTTTGACCTTGTCATCTGGAAGGAATCCTCAAATTGGTTCTTCTCCTCCTCCTCTGCCTAGGACCTTATCCTCCCCTATGGCCCCTCAAGTTACCTGGCATCCTATTGTTTGGTTCAAATATCACAACCCCAAGCATAGCTTCATTGTTTGGCATGCTTTAACCCAATCCTACCCACTCATGAACTTCTCATCTAAAGACACACCCCAATCTCACCACCCCCTCTACTGTCTCGAATGCCCCTAAAAATATCTCCCATCTATTCTTTGAATGTCCCCTCCCGATGTGGATCTGGTCCCATGTTAGCATTCGGTATTGCCCCTATCCTAGGAGCATTGGATCCATTGACAATGAGCGGGAGTGGATCCTCAACTACTTCAAAGGAAAGACCTGCATTGACTACCTTGGGAAGCTTGCTTTTGGCACATCGATATATCACATATGGAAAAAGCGCAACATCAGGCTTTGGAGCAGGTAATTCTAGAACTTAAGAGCAAATTATGGACCTTTCCCCATCATTTTTTAAGTGTGTTCAAAAGTCTCTAATGAGTTGTGCCTCAACTCTAAGCAAAATAGTCATGTTTCATCATCTTGGAACTTGTCTTTAGATCTTCGCCTGATGACTACATCTGCTCTTCGATTTGGTCTTTGTTTCTTTCCCTGTGTTCAGGCTCTTGTNAATGGAAGAGAATTATGATTTGGGAAATATCCGGGTAGAGTTCTTCAGAAGAGGGGAGATACCCAAATAACAGATCAAGCCAAAAATCTGGGGGAGAAAACAGTTGAAGAAACTGTAGGACAGGATGGTTAGGTCGGTGATGCATAGGAGCACTCCAGCGGACAAAGTACCAATGAAGGGTAACAAGGGGGAAGCCAAGAGCGATGGTGTGAGTGGAACAGAGGTGCCAGAAGAGGCACTTATAGATAAGGGGAAGGTCTAAGATTTCAGCAGGAGAGGTAAAGGTAAACATGGTTAGGAAAGGATATTCAGGATGAAAGCAGAGACCTGAGATAGGGAGTCCATGTCGTCGAAGGGATACTTCGAGGAGTTGGAGAGCTGTAGATTTGCTATAAGAAATGATTGTTCTTAAGGTGAGATCTTGAAGGATTTCAAGTGGAAGGGTTGGAGGTAGGGAACAACAAAGGTTGTGGCCAGAAGGTGGTTGCTGGGAGATTGAGGCACCAGGAGTTATGAGGAAAAGTCATGGGATAATGGCAAAGGTTGAGGTAGGTCGGGAGAGGAAATCTGCCAAAACATTGTATTTTCCTTTAATGTGTTTAACATCAAAAGACCATTGAGAAAACCATTGAGTCCATCGGAGAAGTTGTGCCTGAGGGAGGATCTTCTGTCGAAATTCAAGCATACGTGGGAAACTGGACATATTGAGTTCAATATGGAACTGATGGCCGATGAGATGAAATTGGAATTTTTCAATGTCACGCTTGACTGCTAGTATTTCTTTAAAAGTTGAATGATAATGAGCTTCAAAAGGCTTGAAAGATCCACTTTTGTAACCACAAACAGTTCTTGTAGTAGTAGGAGACTGTTCTTCAAGAAGGACTGCACCCCAATGCGTATCACTGGCATCTGTTTGTAAAATCCTTTTTCCTTTAGATGGAATCTGGAGAGTGGGAAGGTTCTCAAACAGTTTCTTTAAAGCTCGGATAGCTGATGTGTGAACAGCAGACCATGGGGGAGCCTTTTTACTCAAAAGCTGGTGCAACAGAGAAGTATGGATGCTCTGTTGTGGAAGAAACTCTGTCATATAGTTCACAATCCCAAGAAATTGTTGAACCTGATTCTTGGTGAGAGGACCATCGGGAAACAGCTGCAATGAGGTTGCAATATGAGGTTGTAACTGATATTGTCCTTTGGAGATAGTAACACCGAGAAAATCAATAGAAGGGACGCCAATTTGCATCTTTTTGGGAGAGAGCATAAGACCATATTTCTAAACAAGTTGATGAAAATGCTGAAGAAGCCGAAGATGATCGGTCTCATCTTTGGAGAAGAGGAGAATATCATCAATATATATAAGAGCATGGTCCTAGATGGGAGTAAAGATCTTCATCATAGCTCTCTGAAAGATAGATGGTGCAGTTTTGAGACCAAAAGGCATGACTGTCCATTACATATGATATCCTGGAATGCAAAAAGCTGTGTTTGGTCTATCCTCTGGGATGATTCCAAGTTGCCAAAAACCTGCTTTGAGGTCAAACTTGGAAAATACAGTGGCATGGGCTAGCTGAAGAAGTAAAGCCGGGCATGTTGGAAGAGGGAATTTTTCATCAGCCAAAAAGAGATTTAAAGGCCGATAATTAATAACCATTCTCAACTTGCCACGAATTTGTTCTGTTCGTTTATTGACATAAAATGCCTGGCATGCCCATGGAGAAAAGGTAGGTTCCAAAAGACTTTGGGACTGAAGTTGTTGAATCTCCTTAGTGGCCAGTGAAAGATGCTCTGGATTGAGACCTGGATGGCTGGCTCTCGTCGGATTGACATCTTCATTTTTCTTGAATGGAAGTGTGATGAAGAAGTCAGGGTTCTACCATAAAGGTTGAGAACATTTAGTAAGGAAATCCGAATGAGATTCTGCACAAGATGTGGTGAACATATGTGCTTTAATTTCTTCAAACAGAGAGGGTCCTGCAAAAAAAAGGTCAGAAATAGGGGACCAAGGGAGAAGTTGTTTATAAACAAGGCCTTGGGGAGTCCAACGGAGAGGAAGATGGCTAAGTACATCAAAACCGATGATGAGGTCTTTTCCTGAAAAATGGGTTCCTAAAACTGTATGGGTAACAGACAAAGTGGGGAGGAGTTGGATTTTTATGGGTTGAAAAGATACAAGGGTGATATGGAAGATTTCACCGTTAGCCGCAAGAAAAGGAAGAGGTGGATCCTGAGATTTCCAAAAAGGTTTAGGAAGAACCTTTGGGTTCAGGATTGTTGTAGCAGCTCTTGTATCCAAGAAAGCAATAAGGTTGATAGGGGTCGCCGTAGGTTCAGGAAGTATCTAGACGGAACATAAGGAAGAGAGATTGATTGGCTTTGGAGAAGAGGGGGTGAGACACTAGTTTGGGTAGAGGGAAGAAAAGGTACCACCTCGTAGAGGGGATCAGATTCCTCGGACTCGGAGAGTGAAGACTCTGGGTCTGAGTCTGTAGCAGGGAAATCAATTGCAAAAAGAGAAAGGTCTGTAAGTGTCTCATCAAGAGAAAATAAGGATTCTAGGTCAGCATCCTGAAGATCTTCATGGTGAAGAGAGGATAGCATGTGCATGACCTTATCCTTTTTTTGAGACATGGGACAGTTCTTGGCAAAATGTCCGTTTTTTCCACAGACATAACAAGCAATGGACTTGGTTTTTCCTCTAATTTGTTTTTTTCCTAAGAAATCTCCATTTTTTCTTTGGAGAATAAAAAGAAAACTTCTTTCTGAGTCGGGGTTTCCATTTCTGAGAGAAAGGGAAAGACTTTCTGTAATGAGAAGTCTTCATAGAAGCACAGTCACAAGATTTACCACCTTTGCACTTGATTTTGAGATAAGAAGTATCACAAGCAGAGGAGACTTTATCAGAACGATCTTGCAAATCCTTCCAGACCTTTTTGATGTTGCAAAGCTTGTCAAGGGCAGTAAGAGCATAGCTATAAAGAGAACCAATAGTGCATGAAACCAATGGAATATTCTGGTTCTTTAAAAACTGCTGGGTGTCTGTGCCAAGAGGCTCTGGCAGAGAATTCAGAAACACTTGCTTTAAGTTTTCATCATCAATACCACTAATTTTATGAAATCGGTCTGTCATTCTGGAAAAATGTTTGTCAAGATCTGGGTGAAGAAGAGAACAACACTTCATTTGAAGAAATTCATCACGGGCATTTGATAGATCATTTGATACGGGGCTAAGAAACTCTTGATAGAGAGTGGTAACAAACTGGCTTTCAGTAAGTTGTACAATTTGCAGTTGTCGATAAGGACCAAGGGCCAAATACCATTCTCTGAGTTTTCCTTGGAGTCTTGCAACAAATTTGGACAATACAGTGACAGTTGATGCTCCTTCATGAAGTAGCTTAGCATTAATCCATGCATGAAAATCAGCAATTCGAGACGCCTATTTAGAAACAGGAATATCATCCAGGGTAAAAAATTGCTTGGGGTCCTAGTTTTGATATGGGGTAAAAGGTGTAGGTGGAACTGGGGGCTGTCTAAGAGGTTCTGGATTCTGAATTTCAGGGTCATCATCCATTTCAGAAACATGAGGGGCAGCAGGGTGAGGTCATTCATTCATGAAAGACTGTTCCAGCATTTAATGTAGTCTGAACAATGGCAATCACAGCATGTTGATATCGTAAAAACCGACTGTCGAGCAAAGCAACCCTAGAAACCACTGGAAGACCTTTTCGTCCATGAAAAGAGAAAGCAAACTTAATAGCTCCTAAGTGGAGATGAGTATAACCTTGTTGGATCCATTGAGGGATAAGATCCGAAGGTATCTCAAGAGTAAAAAGCTGCTTTTTTATCCATAGCAGGGACCTGGAGTTGATCAAAGCGAGAAGCCTGGAGTTGCTCCTAAGTCAGTACTTGTTCGGGATCAAGGCAGGCCAAGGGCGGGGCCAAGGGCGGGTCTGGGCCTTCAGGGCCAAACTTGCACCTCTATGTGCTTCAGTGATATCTGGAGTTAGTTTGAGATTGTATTTATTTGCTTATTTAGTCTATGGTTCTTTCCTTTTGGGGACATTGATTCAATTTCCTGGTTAGACCAGGTTTGTCCTCTTTTATTGTAATCAATTTCTATTATAAATAAAAGAAAAAGGGAGATTGCTAGAGCACGATACTGAGAGCTCTAGCAATCTTGGTTGCTTCCTTTTATGTGATTACTGGTTATTAAACCTTAATAGTGTTACTATTATTCCATACTTGCATCTTGTTATAGAAAAAATATCCAACCGGCAAGAACATGCCAAATGAACCACGCGGACATAGGCCCAGAACATATGGGGCCAGCCAAACGGCCTAAGCCTTACGAGGTCATTAATCCAACCTGAAGCAGATGCCCAGATCAGAAGCGGACCGACTGACCAATTTTACCAAAGGGACTTTGACATTCGAACGGCCAAGCAAGTGCCAACGTAGGGAGGACATCACACGAATGTCCCGCCACATGGCTGTCCAAACCACTGAATGAGCCCAACTATACTAGTTCCTTGACCGAACGGCTGAGCTAAAGTATACGCCATCCAAACAGAAAGCGGCACATACAACCTATCGCTAGAGGTAAGTAGCTCGGCAATCAGGCCACTCGACTTAGGTCACTCAACCTGAGACTCCCAACAGTTTTCCTCACCAAGATACGCCTAAAAGGCTTACCAAGTCTAGCGCATGGTTTACAAGACACGAACCAATCCTGGTCTAGAAGGGGCTCTTGATAGAATATCGAATCTCCCCTAAAAGGAAGATTATCTCACCATATCCTTCAGGATATGGCCAATACGTGGAGTTCCCATAGCGGGAACGCCCTCCGTATTCACTTTCCCATTACAATTCTTGCTATACTCAGACTCCTAACAACATTAGAAAGCTACCAAAGCAGGACTTTCACCCGATGGCCGCCATCTTCAGCTATAAATACCCAGGTAAACCTCTTTTCAAGGGACCAATCTTTTTCCATTCTTACTGGAATTGTCTGTTTGCAGAGAGAAATGACTTAGGCATCAAAGAGTCCAGGGCTCATTCTCTTGTGTGCGTTTTCCTGTGCAGGACATAAAAACCACATAAGGCAAAATCTTAACGCAACACATCTCATCAGCCAAATTCTTCATCCTTGCCAATGGATGCCCTTAAGGATTTTTTGGTAGCAGAACGGTATAAGGCAGGCTGCCCTATGTCCCCCTTTTTCTTTTCTATATCTTTAAAAGGGTTCTCCAAAATTCTCAACATTTGGGTGGATTTCAAAACAATCGAACTCTTTCCCAAATGCCAATCTATCCGGTTATCTCATCTTGCTTTTGCAGATGATTTTATCAAAGTAAATTTGAAATTGGTTACCAAGGTAAACTCGCTTCTCAACCTTTTTTCTACCACCTCTTGAAGGAAGTCCCAAATTTTTATTTTTGGTTGTTCTGCATAGATGAAAAACACCCTTTTGAATTCCTTTGGATTCACTGAAGGACACCTTCTTGTTAAGTACTTAGGTCTTCCCTCCACTAGGCTATCTGCAACGCTTAGCTCCCCCATCCTAGACTCTCTTAGATCTAGGCTCCAGCTTTGGAAGGAAAAACTCCTATCCTATGCTGGCTGCCTTGAGCTAGTTAAATCAGTCATATAAGGTGCGTACGTTTAGAGATCTAGCAAATGTAGCTGGCCCCATTTAGCAGAGTTTCTCCTATCTTGTTGGGCTGGGCCTCTTTTCACTTACTCTCATCTTTCATCTCTATGCCATGTCTCTTTATCTTTTCCTTTCCTTATTTACTTCATTTCTCCTTTTATGTTTGGACCTTATTTTTCCATACTTTGTTTTGCACGGATCCTTGTAGCTGACCCCATTAAGTTGGGATAAGGCTAAGTTTGTTGTTGTTGTCTGTTGATGTACATTTACAGGTTTGGCGTTTTTGGCCTCCCTGGTTCAACCATCAGAATATTAAATCCATCATGAGTGCCTTTCTTTGGAAGAGGTCAGGCAAAACAACTTTCTCCACACCATTATTTGGCCTTCAGTTTCTCTACCAAAAACTAAGTGGGGTCTTGGGCTCATAAGGGTTAAAGAGGTTTGTATTGCAGGGATTATAAAGCTATTTGGAAGATTGTTAGTAGATTAAAAGGCATATATGGGTCACTTGAATTTACAGTAGATACCTTAGGAATGACTCCCTTTGGACTGCTTCGATGTTCTAGAACTCTTGGAGATGGAAAAAAATTCCAAAGCATAGATACCTTGTGACCTTCACAAGTCAGTCCAAGATTGATGACGATTCCTCCACCCTCCTCTAACTTGATAATTTGCATCCAGTTGGTGTCCTCGTCAATGTTTTCGGGACAGAATTGTTTATGACTCTAGAAACAATAGGTTGCCTTAGTCTCCTCCATACTACGTGACAGAGACTGGTACTCTGGTCCTTTTACTCCCCCAGTCTGAGTGATGCATGGAACTCTCTCCTTCAGATCAACCATCGGCCCCGTGGCTCTTTTGACCTTGTCATCTGGAAGGAATCCTCAAATTGGTTCTTCTCCTCCTCCTTTGCCTGGGACCTTATCCTCCCCTATGCCCCTCAAGTTACCTGGCATCCTATTGTTTGGTTCAAAGATCACAAACCCCAAGCATAGCTTCATTGTTTGGCATGCTTTAACCCAATCCCTACCCACTCATGAACTTCTTATCTAAAGACACACCCCAATCTCACCCCCCCCTCTACTGTCTCTAATGCCCCCTGAAAATATCTCCCATCTATTCTTTGAATGTCCCCTCACGATGTGGATCTGGTCCCATGTTAGCATTCGGTATTGCCCCTATCCTAGGAGCATTGGATCCTTTGACAATGAGCGGGAGTGGATCCTCAACTACTTCAAAGGAAAGACCTGCATTGACTACCTTGGGAAGCTTGCTTTTGGCTCATCGATATATCACATATGGAAAAAGCGCAACATCAGGCTTTGGAGCAGGTAATTCTAGAACTTAAGAGCAGATTATGGACCTTTCCCCATCATTTTTTAAGTGCATTCAAAAGTCTCTAATGAGTTGTGCCTCAACTCTAAGCAAAATAGTCATGTTTCATCATCTTGGAACTTAACTTTAGATCTTCGCCCGATGACTACATCTGCTCTTCGATTTGGTCTTTGTTTCTTGTCCTGTGTTCAGGCTCTTGTATTTTCTTCCCCCCCCCCCCCTCCCACCAACAAAAAAAAAGAAAAAACTTTTCCTCTCCCCTTTTAGGACCAGATATTCTTTGCTCTTGTTGAATATATGCCCAAGCATCCAAAAAAAGATACCCAATGGGATTCTACTACCTCCTCCCACTTTGTAGCAAACATGGATACTTGCTGATAACAAGTACACTTGTCATTGGAGGGAGCCTCCAAATAGACTTTATATGAATTTAGAATCCTTCACGGACTAAGAATCCCAATTTCACTCAAACTAGGTAGCCCACTAATCTATAAAAGAGGAGAAGGAGAGGGACCCCTCCTCCATCGAAATCTTTTTCTCTCTCTCCTTCCTACTTTGGTGAAAACTAGGGTTTTTTGAAACCCTAGGTGAGAGAGTGTCAGTGTGCATTCTCGATGAACGCAATGGTTGCATGAACAAGTTCATTGCATTTTCTTGCTCGAGTGTGGAAGAGCTAAGATCGCATCGAAGAACTACACTTGCAGTTCAAAAGGTAACTTGTATCATCTCTATTAAATTTTATATGGTAAAATTCGTATTTAAAAGGAGGTCAATTCGGTCCTTCAAAGATTCTGGCATTACACAACACCCATTGGGGTTAAATTCCCAACAATTTTGTTAGGAACAATTTCAACAGAAATGGTTCCAACTTAAATCTAAACCAACTGATGGGAAGAAACTGTAAACTAAACAACAAGAACAGAATCGGTGAGTAAATTATAAACATTTTAGACGTATTACCTCAGCTATTTTGCATGTAGCATAGTGGCCTTCCTTTCCCCAAGCTAGAATTCCTGGAAGTAATTGCATAAGCAAAATCATTCGTCCAATAGCGGCAAACTCCGAACTCATCATTTGTGCTGCGAAGGAGAAAACCAGAAATAAATAAACAATTTCAGAAATTTTTAGAAATTCTGTTACACAAAAACATAAATTCCTCCAAACTCAAACTCATTACTCCTTTTAAGTTCTCACAGAAGGAAACAGGGATGTGACAAATACGGGTTGGGAGATTCTCTTTTTTATCAGAGCATGTAAGTCTTTTGTTTAAAACAGGTGTTTATATTGATTATACTCTCTAATATTCCCGTAGAGAGCTCAGATGCAGCAGAATAATAGGGTAACCACATCATGGATTGGGAAAAAGCAGTAGTTTCAGTTTAATAGCAGAGGCGATTATAAATCAAGCAATATGGAACTTAATAAATAAATTCAACAATTTAAGCATGGGATGATGAGCCTAGAGAACTGAAAACCTAGAAGATCAAAAATTATCTAATAGCAAAACGATATACCACATTATCTAATTCACAGCTTTGAATTCTATAGTTCGAAGCTTACCTGGACGAATTAGAACCCTAGAATGATTTGAAGAACATGTACTCAATAATTGAGGAAAAGGTCCACTACGGTCAAAGAGCAAACGTATCAGAAGAATATCAACAGTTCATAAATGGCCTAACTGCTCGCACTTCCGAATAAACCGACCGAGTCCGAGCCCCGTTTTGAGCAGCAATGAAATGAATTTAACATGTAGATTACGAGATACAGAGGCCAACTAACTTCTCAACGGCCTATCAACTTAAGGTAACGACAAGAGAAGCTAAGCCTTGTGTAGTCCCTTCACCATCCTTCAACCTTGGTTGTAGGATTGACAAGGGAGCAATTGAGATCCTCTCCAACCACTGGGACGCCCAACGGCGCCATCAGACGGCTAAGAGAGCCTAGGCACACAACCATATAAGTCTACTCTACCAACGCTTGTAAATCGCATCAGCTCTAGAGAGAAGCTTCATCTCCATGCACCACACCAACGCTGTAGACACCCGATAGCGGGTAAAGTAACGACGAGCAAGGTATTCCAAGATATCGTTGGTTTGGAGGTTCTTCAAACCCAACGATATTGTAAATTATTAAGGCGTCGTTTGATGATGTTTTTATGTTTTTTTATTTTCAGAAACGAAAAAATAGTTTTAAAAGCATTTGATCAAGTTGTTTCAGTTTCACCATTTCTACAAATATAAATCAAAATTTATATCTATTTATAATTCTAAAAACAACTTTGATGAAACAAATCGGCTTGTTTCGTCATTTCTATAAACAAATTTAGGAGAAAAAAAAAAGATTGTAGTGCCCGATAAATTTTTCAATTATTTAAACTTGAAAAGAGGCAACCAAACCTTCTCTCTCTCTTTTGGGGTATCTTATGATAATATTAGGTTTTTTAGTGATATTATGTCTACAAAAAATGTTTCGACAAATAGGTTTATTAAATACCAAAAAATTCATTTTTGTTTCTGAAAACATGAAAATCCTTTTCTAGTATATCTAAAAACAAAAGCAGTAGAAACGTTATTAAACAGTGCCTAAATTGTTGCCACCTTTGAACCAATTGAAATGTTTTTTTTTTTCTAATTAAACCGACTGGGAATAGTGCACCTTGGATTAACGTGTCTGGTTTGAATCCAATTTTCGTTGTATTTGCCATCCTATTAGCCTCCATTTGGTATCGTTCTAAAAAAACGTTTTTGGAGTTTTTTTGTTCTATTGGAACGAAAAAACGGAATCTTCTGTTTGGTGCACTTATGGAACAAAAAGTGGAAAAAAAAAAAAAAAAAAAAAAAAAAAAAAAAAAACTGAAAAAACGAAATTGGACAGAACTTCCCAGTTTCGTTCCATTTTACAAAAAAAAAAAAAATGCCCGATAAAAATCTAAAATTTTGAAATACCATTTTTTCATTTAAAAACTGCATTTTGACACAGAAACTGAAATTTTCGTTTTTGACACGAAACGGCGTTTCTGGAACAGAAACGATACCAAACGGGCTCTTAGAGTTTCCCCACCCTTTTTTTTTATACCTTCGACAGATGAATTACTCTTTTTTTTTTTCTAATATATCCTCGACAGATGAATTACCCTGATAACCCTACAAAAAGTTAGGATGAAAAAGTGGTGTCGGATATGAATCGGAAAGGAAGGGTTTGATTCGTTTGAAGAAGCTGCCCGAGACCCTCAATCGCCATTCTCTGATCTCTATCTTCCTTCTAAAGGAATCTTTGTTGTGCCAATGTAATCCAAGTCTTCCACCTGTTGACCTATTGGATGATACTCGGAAGGTAGGATCCACCGACTTGTATTATAATAATAGACCTGAAAATCCAAGCGGGAGAGAGGGATTGAAAAGCAAATGACTCATTAAAGTGATATCAAACATGGTCAACACCTAGAACCGGGAAAAGGGAGGTGACGGTGGGGTGCGAATCTTTGATCTAGGCTTTAAATCAAGATCAGAATCGAGCATCATGATGGTGATCAACCCGTGGCCAATTCACCTTGTCTGAATATTTAATGTGATCAGGATTTGGCATCGGTTTTAATGCTTGAGTTCTCTCCTTACCACCTAAGGCACGGGTTTCCTCTTCCAATTCAAGATTTTTGAAATTTTGTGTTTGATAAATTTCTTGTGTGTTGGATTTTGGTTTTTTCTTGTGTTCTTTTTTGGCTCTCAATCATGTTCGATCCTCCCATCTCTCAGGAGGTTAGCCTTCATCGTCTACTGTTGGCAATAGGCCACTTCATTTGCCTCGGTTGTTGTTAGTGCTCTTGTTAGGGATTCTAATCCATAGAATCATATGAGCAACCCCGTAGTATTTAGAATACAAGAATCAAAAAAGAGATTAGCGATGGATATAGTTTATAAAACAAGATTAATAAATACTCTCCTTATAGATCTTAAAATACATAATAACCATATATATTTACTATATCTATGATAATCAATAGAAAACTCATTACATGAACCATAAATGGGAATAGAGAAGTACTTGTGTGTAAGTTTAGAAGCCTACTCAATGGAGTTCTATGCGCTAAGATCTTCTGCAGCCTTTCACCCTTGGAATTATCTCACGTATGGTAATGTTATGGTTGGCATTACCAGCGTTGAAGATGGGGAAAGGAGGCTTTTTCTCCGATTATTAGCTCTAATAATCCAGCTCATGAAACTAATACTAATAATGGGGTTGAAACTACTAGTATAGATCTACATGGGCCTCTCATGTTGATCAATTAATCACTTCCAATGTCGCCTTGAGTAGTTGTTGGAGGCCCACTGATAGAAGTTTTGAGGTTTCTGTGGAAGATATTGTGGAGGAAAGTAGTGAGGTTTTTGAGGAAGCCATAGATTTTCAGCCAAACGAATCCGAAGATGGAGATAATGATTTACACATTTCTCTTTGTCCTACTCTTGTTCGCAGTATTGATGACTCGAGGGTGCATTCTAATTATGCTTTGCTTAAATCCAATCAATGGAAAGTTGATTTTATGGGAAGAACCAAGGATGATTTACTTATAGTTGGATGTAGTGAACAAATCTTGGATTGGAAGACAATTATTAAGGATTTAAAATACTTCAATGCTACCCCCGATACTTGGTTGGAGGAAACTTTCTCCAATTTTAATGAGGACAACAGAGTTGGGATAGCTTATGGTGATATGTCTCCACTTCCTCCGGACTATCCAGTTTGAAATGACAATCGAATTGTTGTTCCTAATAACTATGTTCCATGGAATAAACTTCTATCAAATCGTTGGATGACTAGATCTATTGGCCCCAATAGTGATAAAACCTCAGTCACTAATGAATCTTCTTTTTTGAAATATTAGAGGAATTGGAAATAAGCCATCATGTAGGTGTCTAAAATTATTATTTTGTCTTCCAAAATTGATATGGTTGCTATTGCTGAGCCTAAAATTTCCTTCTCGAAATCACAGTCTATCAAGAAGAAAATTGGGATGCATGATTGTACTTCTAATGGTGTGGAGAGTGGAGAGAGAATTTAAATTTTTTTAAAAATATTATATCTAGATTCAGGTTATAGAGGAACATGCTCAATTTATCGCTCTAAATTGCATGGATACGACTGCTAACTGTAATTTTGTTGCTATAATTGCTCATACTTTATGTTCTTTGGTTAGAAGACGATCGTTATGGAAAAAATTAATTAATTTCTCGAGTTTAGTTGCAATCCATGAGCTGCTTGTGGGGACTTTAATTCAATTTTATCCCCATCTGAAAAAGCAAGAGACCTTATTCTCAGTTGATGGAAGAGTTTGAAAAATTTGTGGATGACGTTGCTTTGATTGATGCAGGTTATAATGGTAATGCCTTTACTTGGACTAATAATCAAAGGGGAAATAGTCTTCTGATGGCTCGTTTGGATCGAATTTTTTATAATAATTTTTGGACAGCTTAGTTTCAACTTTCTTCAGTGCATCATCTTGATTGAACATGTTATGACCATACCTCATTAAGGTTGGAGACTTCGTCTTCCGTTGCCCATTGAGTTTTTTCCTTTAAATTTAAGCAAATGTGGATTTTTCACCGTGATTTTAAGAGTTTTGTGAAAGAGGTTTGTGCATCATCTATGACTGGTTTGCCTCTTTCCGTTCTTTGCTCAAAGCTAAAAGCTCTTGTACTAAGCTCGTTTGGAATAAAGATGTGTTTGGAAATATTCATCAAAATGTTAGAAGTACCGAGCATGATGCTAGTCGAGTTAAGGCGGACTATGAATTAAATCCTTTAGATGCTATGATACTTGTTCTTCAGAATGCCCGCAATCACCTCCAGTGTACTCTGTTTCAAGAGAAAATTTTTTACAGCAAAAATCAAGAGTAAAATGGCTTCAAGAGGGGGAAAGGAAAACCAAGTTCTTTTATGCTATGGTTAATGCTACAAGGAAAAAGAGGGGCATTGAACAAATAAAAAATGATGAAGGAGATTGGATTCTTTGTGCAGATGGAGTGTATGCCGAGGCAATACGTTATTTCTCTGATATTTTCGCATTTCAACCTTGTACCCTTGATGGCGATTTGCTCAAGTCTATTCCCACACTTGTCTTCGTAGAGGACAATGTGTATCTCCTTCAGGCTCCAACTATAAAAGAGAATAAAAAGGTTGTCTTCTCTCTATATCGAGATAGTGCACCAGGACCAGAAGGTTTTTCAGGGCAGTTCTTTACTTCTTGCTAGGAAGTCATTAGCCATGATGTGGGGGAGATAGTGTCGGACTTCAAACCTATCAGTCTTTGTAATTTTTCCTATAAAATTATTGCTAAAATTATATCTACAAGATTGGTCACCATTCTCCCCCAATTAATCTTTGAGGAGCAAGGTGCTTTTGTCAAAGGAAGATGTATCTATGATAATATAGCTTTGGTTCAAGAGGTAGTAGGGTCTAAATAGAAAATCTAGAGGGGGCAATGTGGTTTTGAAATTAGATATGGCCAAGGCATACGACCGCATGGAATGGGATTTATTTATGAAGTTCTAGAAAAATTCGAGTTCTCAAGAACATTGATTGGATTGATCAAGAAAACTATAGAAAAATGCTGGTTCTCAGTGGTTATGGAAGGTGGGCCAAAAGGTTATTTTAAATCTACCAGAGGTCTCCATCAGGGTGATCCATTGTCTCCTACTTTATTCATTCTTGCAGAAGAAGTTCTTAGTGGAACGATAAAAAAGATATATGCGGAGGGTTGCAACATATTATCATCTTCCTAGAGGATGCTCAGACATCTCACACAACCTATTTGTCAATGATACTATTACAATTACTAAAGGATTAAACTCTTATTTGAAGCAAATCATGGGATTTATTAGTAGGTATGAAAATGTCTTTGGCCAACTGGTGAATAAAGATAAAAGTTGTTATATTATTAGCTCTAAAGCTTCGAAAACCTGTTAAGAATCGTAGGCGATATTATAGGGTTTGTGAAGAAATCTCTGCCTATAATATACTTGGGAGTGCCTCTCCACATAGGTAAACTAAAAGGTTATTTTTTTGATGATATTCTTGCTAAAATTAGACATAGGGTGGTAGTCTGGAAAAAAAAATTGTTATCCTAAGACAGTAGGCTAGTTCTTCTCAAGCATGTGCTTTCCTCCATGCCAGTTCACATCCTTATGAGTTTGGATATCCCAAAATCGGTTATACAAAGCTAATACAATATTTGTATAGATTTTTTATGGGGCTCTTCTGAATTTGGAAAGCATCATCACTAGGTGTAGTGGCACAAGATTTATAGACCTTTAGATGAGGGAGGGCTTGGAATTCATTTATTAAAGGATTTCAGTATATCTATGCGATTGAAAGATTTATGTTGTATTATTTTAGAAATATCTATTTGGAGTGCCTTATTCAATGCTAATTTTTAAAGAGTAACCATATTGTTTTAGTAGAAGTAAAGTAGTGGGTTTTAAAACTTGGTGAAGGGCTTTGGATCTCAAAGAGTTTATTTTATCAAAATCTAAATGGCTAATTGGTTATAGCGAGGTGAATTTTTTGCTTGATAACTGGTCAGGTAGTGGCTCCCTAATCAACTATATTGATGGGATTGCAAATGTGAATCTTGAAACTCAGGTAAAAGATGTGCTTAATGATGATGGTGTTTGGGACCAAGATGCATTAAATGTTATTGATTTTCCAGAGGTTCGTGATAGTATTCTCAACTCTAACATTATCTTATCAAACAAATTCGATAGATTGGTTTGGACTGCGAGAGCAATGGCTTTTTCTCAACTAAGTCGACATAGAATGAAATCCGACCACACTACCCTCTAGTTCCTTTCTCTAAATGGATATGGAATAAATCAATCCCTCCCAAAGTGAGTTTCTTTGTTTGGCAAATCTTTGATGAGAAAATTCCAACATATGACGTTTTGATGAGTATTGGTATTCCATTGGCTTCCAAATCCTTTTGTTGCAAAGATCATTAGAGGGAAACAACAACTCACGCTTTATTGGTGGGTACGACTGCTTTTAAGGTTTGGGATTTCTTTGGAAGAACAATGGACATTGATGTTATTTGAACTCAGGATCTTAGTAATAGAATTCTTTATTGGCAATCCCTTGCCAATGTCAAAGATATTTGTGAATACATCACTGGTCTATTACCATCATTTATTGTTTGGGAGTTATGACGGAAAAGAAATAACAGAAGACATAATGAAGGCTCCCGTGCTACAACTACCATAATTGAGAGAATCAAAGATTGGATTTGTGAAATCATTTACCCTACTAATTTTTTTAAACCCCTTTCTTTGAGAGATAATCTTATCTTGCAGGTGTTTAAGTTAAACTCACCAATTAGTAAGGTTAAAGGTCAAATTCCTATTTACTGGTGGACTCCCTTTTATTCTGTTAAACTGAATGTGGATGGTGTAAGGAATGAGAATCTAGGTATTAGTGGTGGGGGAGGCATTATTAGAAACAAAAATAGGAATGTTCTGACAGATTTTCTCAATCTTTTTGGGGTGCGTCCAAATTCAGTGGTGGAGATGAAAGCCCTTAAAAATGGCTTGGAATTATGTAAGGAATTGGGAAAGGGTCGATTTTTTTATGGGGGATAAGAAGGTGAAGAATCAAGCTAATCCCCGCCCTGACTAATATAGCTGTTGGGTCTCCCCATCTATCCTAAACTTCCCTCGGTCTTTGGCCTGAGCTGTATAAAGCAGGAGGCTTCTCTGACTTTTATATTAATTCTAACTCCTCCATGATTGTGAGACTTAGCTCCCAAAGATCATGTACCTTGTGGAGCTACTGGTATTGGTTGCAGGAAGTAATTAACCTCTGGGATTCCCTAAGAGCTCATATCTCCTTTTCATTTTAGAAAAACAATTGCACAGCGGATTGATTAGCTAACTTTGCATCTGAATCCACTATAAATTCATTTTTCATCATGATAATTTTCTCCCATCTAATATTAGTTACATCATTTGGGAGGATAAAGTGGGATTACCAATATTTAGAATGTAATATTTCCTTTGTTAGAGGTTTTTCTTTGGGGTTTTGCAAGTGTCAGAGTGATTTGTAGCTCAAGGGTTCCCCTTTTATTTCTTCATTAATTATTTTGTTTCTCTTATTTAATAAAATTTTAGGGGCTTCCCCAAGTCCCAGATAATATTCAGGTTAAAAAATAAATAAAACCTACAAAGTGGGGAGATTTACTTATATATAGAGCCTTATTGGGCATAAAGGTAAATACAATCATGAGGATATCCTCTAGGTTTCTGCCAAAAAAACAAAGGATAGCCTACAAGTAGGAGTTCTTCCACAATAGAAATGAGGGTAGCATAAATCTCATTTAGAAATAGCATGGATACAAGCATTGTCATCCATATTACATAAGAGAAAGAGAAAAACTCAATAGAAGGTAAATTGTTATATCCAAGCCCTGACTTACTTTGTGTTGTTGACCAGATGAGCCACAGAAGGTTAACAGTACCTGTGACTATTGGATAGCAACAGTTTTCTGCTGAGAATGAAGATATGATCCCACATGCAAGTGCTACTCGTATCAAAAGAGCTAGAAAGAGTTCAAGCCACCAAGGAAATCTAGGTAAGCCTTCTGTCATTGAGGGAATTCACCCGAACCTAAGTAGTGAAATGCTCTTAGACATTGCATACAGAGCCATACAAGAACCCATGATCAGCAGTGTCAATACCATGAGAAAATTCCAGCTGAAGTGTCTAGATTTTATTACACCGATTGATAGCCACCAGTGTGTCATCACCAATCGGTGAGCATCCACCGGTGGGGCTATTTTGACATAATCGGTCAATTACCTATGGGGTACGAGTCTTCGCAGGCATGTACTCCAAATCAACTCCAATGGTCTGTAAACTTGTGATAGAGTAGATTAATGCATCAACTCACTTAGAAGTGGCCCACATGTGCCAATTGGAGAATTAACCCTATAAATGAGAAATTAAATTTTTTTACCAAACAGACGTTAGTAAGATGTCTTATTATATAAGATGTTAAATGAGCTCATTTATTTTATTTACAAATTGAAGAGGGAATGAGAAGAAGATAAAGGAGAAGAAGAAAGGAAAGGAAGATAAAGAAGAATTGGGCTGGGGGAGGGGTATACACACTCACATCCTACACAAAGTGGTGAGTGGATGTATCTCTCTCTCCCTATATTTACTTAAAGATATGTAATTGAACTTTACCTACTCAAGCTCTGGTTGATCATCTAAATTAAAGTCCTAATTGAGCAAGAATTTGGGTTAGGGATTTGTTGGAAATCCACCTCATGAGCTAGGATATTGAACCACATAACTGAATTAAGGGATCATAACTAATACCCACTCTTTATGGGTCTTAAATTCCCAAATTGGACCATGGAATTGTCTCTGATGGATCTAATTACAAGACTATAAAATTTTTGATGTTGGGGGATGCAACCCACCAAGAATCAAGTAGCAAAAAGAGGACAGAGAGCTTTGTGACTAGGTTTCTTCCCATCCATGTTTAGCAGTATTCATACTATAGATTGATTGGGTGAGATTAATGCCCTTTTGGTTTGATAATTAGATGTATCGCATGTCTATCTCACTCTTTATACTCTCAGCAATTTAGATCCCTGTATTAAAATTATCCACATGTCAAGTTGTGGAGTTATGCTATAGATCTTGTAGCACAACCCCGCTCTATAAACAAGTCCGATCCTCAGGTTTGGGTGTCCATGTTATTAACCTATAAAAAGGAAGCCAAAAGAAATATTCACACCCTACAACTTTCTCTGCGATTTCAAAATCGTTCTCTTTGGGGTTTCTAAAATGGGAGGGAAAGAGGGAAAGAGGGAAAGAGGGAAAGAGGGAAAGAGGGAAAGAGGGAAGGAGAGAAGATTGATAATTGGGAAGGAGAACAATGAGTCGGGTATGGGTTTTCTCTCCCATGGTCGAGTAGTGTGTATGATTTTGAAGAAGAAAGATGGGCTGATCCTCACAACTGTTGGATTAAAAAGAATGTTAGGTAACAACAACTGACTAGTGCAGTTGGTGAGTTGTGGTGTGCAAAAAACCCATGCTCACTAGGAGGTCTCAAGTTTGAGCTTCATGGTTGTTACCTACTTCCCACCCTACCTATCAAAAAAATAAAAATGCTAGCTGTCAATGAAGCTGGAGCTTCAGCTAGCCGTCGGCCTCTCGAGTTTCTACCAGAGCAGAAGAAGAAATGTTCTTCGCGAGGGTAACGAGCTGCCACTCTATTAGAAACTCGAGAGGCTGACGGCTAGCTGAAGCTCTGGTTTTGTTTTCCATTTTTTTTTTTTTTTTTTTCACTTTCAGTTCTAAGAGTGAGAAGCTGAAGAAGATGGTTTAGGGTAAGACTAGTATTGGGTGCAAGTTCTAAAAAAAAAAAAATCATGGTATTGTCTAAAACCACTTATGGTACAACGGTATTGAGATTTTAAATTTCTACATCACACCTTCCATTGGATCGTGTGGAGGACACATGTCGCAATCCTAGATGAAATTGGACAGGAATTGGAGATGAGCCGAATACCTTGATGATACAGTCAAATAGCCTCTATAGCACAGGCAATCGACGTAGTACTTCTTTTCATTCGTAATTTTTCTTCTTGTTTTTTGTAAAAAAAAATAATAATAATAACTCCTCACGTTTATTATTAATATTCAATTTTTTTTATTTTTTATTTTTTTATTCAAACAAATAAAAGGTAGATTAGATAGTCCTAGAGCTATTACATAATACTTTCAGTTGATACTGTTTTGTAGACAGTACTTCTTTGGCTAGAGTTCTTAAGGTCCTCCATATGCTTAGGATTATTATTATACAAAAGTTTGGGTAAGTGGAGTAGTTCTCTAGCTCTAGACATACTCCTAGCATAGTTCTAGGCCATGAATTAACCATAAAATCATGATCGTTTTGCAGCGCCATCCAATCTCCTTCGCATCACTCCACACCTGGTCTATCTCCATTTGTCTTGCTCGTGCCTTAGTTAGCCCTTGTATCAATCCTAAAGTCTCCGCCTCACCATCCTTTCCTGTCATACAAAAATCAGACTCCATAAGTATGCATTTTCCAAATGAAACAATACTTAGAGCCAATACAGATTTAGTCCCTCCTTTGTCCTTGACACTTGTGATGATAATTCTGCTTGTGTCTATGATGGTGTCTGGTTCCAAAATCACCATTGTTTGCATCCGATTGGAAAGTGGTTTAGGTTCCATCCCGGTCATTCCAACGGCGATCCAGAATTCAATCTGTTTGACCGTTTGGAGTGCACTTGGTTTTTGTTCACCAAAGGTGAGTAGATTCCTGTGCCTCCAAATAAAATAGCTTGTGATCATAAAGATTGAAATGAACCATGATTGATCCTTTTTGGGTAAAAAGCCCAAGTTGAAATAGAACATTACCAATTTCCTAACATCTGATACCAGAATCTTATCTGGTTTGAAACCCAAGGGTCCTGCGGCCTAAACCCACTTGGCAAATTCGCACTCAAAAAGCACATGGTAGACAGTTTCCTGATTGTTATTACAACTGCCACAAGTGATATCCACATCCACCCATTTGGATAAAATGTCCCTAGTGGGTAACCCGTTATTAATGGTTCTCCAAAGGAAAATTTTAAATTTGGGGTGGATTTTGATCTTCCAAAAAAATTTCCACCATTTAGCACATGAGCTAGTACACCTACATCTATGGGGTTGTTAATTGAAAATGGAAAAGGAACTGGCTTTAGGAATCTTGCAGCTAAACCTGTTTTGAAGGTCCCCTCTTTCGATAGAGAACACCACAATTAGTCCCTCTCTCGCAAGCATGAAATCTTTGCAATGATCTCCACAAAGTGGAGTGGTAGTATTGAGTTTAATAAAGCCGTATTCCATTGCCTATTGGTCAGGGTATCACTAATTGTTTCAATAGGAGGGTCCCTCACTTTGAAATATGCCAGATCAAGTGACATGTTGTCCTTCTAGATCCAAGGGTCATCCCAAAAGGCAGTTTCTCCTCCATTACGAATTCTTTTGATTATCATCTTTTTCAACCAATGAATGATTTTACAAATGTTGTTCCAACAAAAAGAACCACGAGCTCTCACTGTTTTGTGGTAAAAAAATGGAACTATTATGGAAGTACTTGGCTTTGAGAATCTTGGTCCAAAGGAAGTTTTCATTTTTTATTAATCTCCATCCTAGTTTAAGGAGAAGGGCCAAATTGTGGATTTCTGAATATCTAATTCCAAGACCTCTTATCTTGGGTTGGCAGATTGTATTCCATCCGATCAAATGGCATTTTCTCTTGTTACTTTGATCTCCATTCCATAAATGTAGGTAAATGGAATCAAGTTTCTTGCACATGATCTTAGGGAGTGCAAACCAGTTAATCGGGTAAGAGGGCATTAAAGCCAAAGTAGATTGTAATAACACCTCTCTCCCAGCAAAGAATAGCACCTTAGATTTCCAAAGGCTGAGTTTCCCTCTAACTCTTTCTAAGAGTTTGGAAAAGGAGGGAGTTTTCGCTCTCTGATGGAAGAGATTAGTACCCAAATAGGTAGAGTTAATGTCAATTTCTTTTATCTCAATCACTTCACACAATTGTGTTTTTGTGGAAGCATCAATGTTGGAGCTGAAGGCTAGCACTTTTTTCAAAGTTTGTTGTTAACCTAGAAAGATTTGAGAATAATTCCAGGATACATTTGATAGTGCTCAAGTCATCTTTATTAGCTCTACAAAAAATGAAACTATCATCTACAAAAAATAAATGGGTGATTTCAAGAGCATACATGGCGACCTTGATTCCTATATAGACATTAAACTAGAGAGAGCTTCCATCACCATAATGAAAAGAAAAGGACTTAGGGGGCATCCTTGACGGATTCCTCTAGAAGCAGTAAAGTGATTGAATCCTGTGCCATTTGATTTAATGGAAAATGTAGTGCTAATGATATTTCTGATCATTTCACACCATTTGTCTCCAAATCCCAAAAAATAAAAAATGGTAAGGAGAAACTCCCACTCAACCTTATCATATGCTTTTGCCATATCTAGTTTGATTGCCATGAAACCTGACTTACCTTTTTTCCTTTTTAGGAAATGGGATATTTCCTGAGCAATGATGATTTTATTTGTGATTTATCTTCAGGGAACGAATGCGGCTTGGTACGGGGAAATGATCTGGTTTAAGATAGGCTTTAGTCTTGTAGCTAACAATTTGGTAATGATCTTGTAAGTAACATTACAAAGACTAATGAGCCTAAAATCTCCCACCGATTGGCCCGTATCATTTTTGCAATCAAGAAGATGAGGGTGTGATTGGTTGAGGGTGGTAGTGAGGAAGAGTGGAAAAAATCTACCACAATTTTAAAAATATCATCCCCTAAAAAATCCCAACACTTCTGGAAAAAAATAGCCTGAAATCCATCAGGTCCACAAACTTTAAACGGTCCGATGGAAAAGACGATATTTATGATTTCTAATAGTTTGGGAGGTGCAGTGATGAGGGATAAGTGATTTGTATCCACGGGGGAAAATAGGCATTCAATAACTAATGGGTCCAGTGAGTTAGATGTGGTGAAAAGTTGGGATAGGAATGATGCAAACTCAGCCGCAATGTCCCCAGGGGTAGTTAATTTTTCCCCACCATCATTGGCAATATATTCAATCTTCCTTTTATGTAAATTTACCTAAGTTACAGAATGGTAAAATTTAGTGGTTCTGTCACCATCCGTGATGTACAAATACCATATTTTCTATTTGGAGAGAATCAGGATACATATTTTCCATTTGGAGAAACTAGGATAAACAATAAAATACCATATTATAAATATGACCAAACGTATCCCAGTTCCATTTTGACAAGATCTTGCTTAAAGACACAAGCTTCCATGTGAGAGAATCACTTCCTAAAGCTTTCCTTTTTTCATAACAAAAAGAAAAAAATTCCGGATGAGCCATCCACGCATGTTGGTAATGAAAGAGTTTTTTTTTTTTCCTGCAGTTGAAAAAACAATTGGGTTGTGGTCGGAACCAATTGAGGCCAATTTAGAGACCGATGGATTTGAGCACGGAGTGATCTAGTCCAGATTGGCATACACTCTATCAAGACACACTTTTTGCTTATTAGACCAAGTAAACGGGTTATCATGGGGCCTAATACTTTGGAGGTTATAGCGGGAGAATAGATTTTCCAACAAGGTGACCGATCCTATAGGTTTAAATGGTTTGTCCCCAAATTTTTGGTCCGATGAGGTGATTTCAATCATTACAAGAGGAAGGTTGAACTCACTTAGTTGGTCACTCAACAAAGGCCAAAAATCAACTCTTTGGTTCAGATGAGACGGGGCATACAAAGTACTAACATATCAGAGCCCAGTTGAATGGCATGTCTGGGGTTGGGTTAAAAACATAAATTAAAAAACATGAGCCAGTAAAGGAAGATTTTACTGAGATTATTTAATATTTAATTATTCTATATTCTTTCTCTGATCAAGAGGAAATTAAAGTGACCTCCCCTGGTTATTCTAACAATATCATGACCATGGTTTAAAGTATCGATATGTATCGTATCGTATCGATTAATACGTATCTATATTGATTCTTATCGATACGATACTTATCGATACGATACATGAAATTTTTAAAACCCTTTTGTATCGATATGTATCTTACGATACACACTGATACGCACCGATACACCACCGATATGCACCGATACTCACTGATACGTATCGATACTCTATGAAAAATTCAAAATTGAAGTGAAATGTACGTTTCTGTATGTATCGGTACGTATCGGTATGTATTGATACGTATCGGTGTGTATCGGTATGTATCGATCGATACACACCGATACGTACCGATACGATCATAAAATGGCCAAAATGGGTAATTTTTTAGAAAAACACAATTTTTTGAGGTGTTTTTGTTCCAAAGTTGCTGCCAACAATTTTTCTCTCTGACTAAAGTGGAAATCAAGTTTGGGAACAAGGATTTTACATTTGTGGGACAATTACAAACCTTGGATTCTTAGTGCGATACTCTCAATTTACTGTTTATGCATAATACATGTCATATATAATTTTTTTTATACAAAAGTGTATAAAAAAGTGTTTCCTATCCATTTATGTGTGTATCTTTAGCGTATCTTAGCGTATCTCTGATACGATACGATACCCTCCGATACGTACCGATACTTTAATCCTTGATCATGACACCCCATCCTAGAAAATTGTAACCGTGCCATTTTCAGAATAACAGCATTAAATCACAACAACTTAAAACATGAAAATACCATTTTAACCTTACCAATATCTGTGTAACACTTTCATACCTCACTTTCCGTAGTTTGAAGACCTGCAAATTGTCCGCCACCTAGAATGAAGATTTGATCTTCTCCTTCGCTGGCGACCTGAACGGTGGCAACTTGAACGACCTGTGCAACAGCGAATTTTAAGCTATTATTTGGCACTCCTGCACCCTTTTTTTCTCTTTCTCGTTTTTATTTTCTCTCTTTCCATACTAGGGTTTCACTTTTATTATTAGCCTTTTCTTGGTTTGGTTTTTTCGAGCTTGAATGAGAAAGAAACGTACCTTCCATTTTCATCCACTTCAGCTTCCTGATCAGCTGAGCTGAGAGGTAGGGTTGGGATTTCACTCTGCTACGAATCCATTCACGTCAACGTTAACCTACGGATCCATTTCCGATTCGGATTGAAATCAAATCCGAATGGGCGGCACTGATTCCGATTATTCAAACCTTGAGTAGGAGAAAGACTAACAAATTGATCCGCCAAAGTAATTAATGGGACTAGCGGTGTGTAATGGATTTTTAGCCATTAAATGCATTCGTATCGCTACTCCTTTCTTTCCATCTCCACTGCACCTTCTCTTTCCCATTTTTCCTCCACCTCCACTGAACCCTCTTTCGGTCTCTCACTCTAGTTACAACGAATTTGATATTACAACTCCATTCTCTCCATTACTTCTACATGCAACCTCTCTTTTCCCTCTTACTTCCACCTCCATTGAACCCTTTTTCAATCCCTCTCCATTGTATTCATCATAGTTCTAATTTTTTTTTCCCATTATACTTGCCTTACCTGTACCGTGAATTGCTAAACGGTTTAACGGGGACCTGGGCAACGATGATCTGGGCAGCGGCTACTTTGAATCTCAGAGGAGAAAGTGAGATTGAACACAGCAGAATCGTAACTTGAAGGAGAAAGTGAGATTGAACACAGCAGAATCGTAACTTGAAGGGGGTTTATGAGTTCATCGTATTGAGTTGGGGGTAACTATGAGCACTTCAGCGTAGGTCGTTTCTTCGAATTAAGTTGTAGGTTCCACCATGAATCGAGTTGCTAGTCATTCGTCGAACCAAGTTGCAGATCCATCATTCTTCGATGAAGAGAACATAAGACGTTTCACAAATTAGGGGAAGTAATGGGGATAAGGGTAGATTTGTAAGTTCACAACTGATAAGGGTAATTTGGCCATTTTAAAAATAGCAAACTAAATAGTTCATCACTTAACCTTTAACCAATAATAGAGTGTACTAATATGTAATACTTTTTTCGGATGATGGTGTCATGATATTGTCAGAATCTTCAGAAAGATCATTGTAACTTTCTCTTTTTTCAATCATTCTTCTAAGGGATATCTATATTCATCTTCCCTTGCATTTTCCTTTATTAGATCTTTTGTCATTGAGTTTCATTTATTACATTTAAACCCATAAAACCTAACACCATGAGCCTAATGTTAATTTTGAATTTGAAAAAATAAAATTACCCTAATCATATCAACCTACTTTTAAATTTCTATTATATCCCTTCTTAATTTAAAACCCTTAAAATCCTGCTCAGCCGAAAGTCAAGAGAAGGAACTTACCTTGTCCAGCGAAGTGAAGGGAAATCTGCATTTTCTGGCGAATGAAGGGAAATCTGCATTTTCCCATGAATGAAGGGAATGCATTTTCCGGTGAAGTGAAATGAAGTCTCCGGTGAAGGTCAGTTTTCTAGGGATCTATACCAATTTCTGAGAATTTAGGGCACCACCAAATTTCTTCAGATCAGCAGAATACACACCCATCAGTAGATTAGTATAGATACCTAATTGGGGAATCAAACATTTCAATATTCTCTGCAAATGAAGGAAGCCACCTAATTTTTCTAGCTTAGAAGTTCACTATCAAGAGAGAAAATCACTCTGCAACTAGTTCGGACTCCACAACTGAACCTGAAATACCTGAAAAAATCCTTTAAAAAATGTAAGCTAGATATCATAGGGTTCTTTCTTACATCTTGATTCTTGGATTTTAATCTTCTTGAATATCGATCTGCTCTAGTGTTTCTAAATCAGAATTTTTATTGGGTTTCTTCCCTTTTTTTTTCAAGAACATAAGAGATGCAAGTGCAAGTGAAGCAGAATCGCTTAGTTTCAAAAATGTAAGCTAGATATCATAGGGTTCTTTCTTACATCATGATTCTTGGATTTTAATCTTCTTGAATATCGATCTGCTCTAGTTTTTCTGAATCAGAATTTTTGTTGGGTTTCTTCCTTCTTTTTTTTTTCAAGAACATAAAGAGATGCAAATGCAAGTGAAGCAGAATCGCTTAGTTTCTCAATTTTCCTATCCTGCTTCTGATTCTTGAGTTCCAAATCAAAATGAAAACTAAATGGAACAAAATACTAAAGTTCCTTCAATTTGTTTAGGGATTTCAGATCTGAAAAAGTTCCAGAACCTCTTCCTTAGTCTCTTCCTTAGTCTCCTACAGGGATTCAACTTAACAATGGGCCAAAATCCAACCGAGGGAATTGGTATCTCTGGTTTTGCAAGAACCTTCGCTGGTTTGGAGATAGGCCGCCTGAGAGTTGAGAAGAAGCAGTCACCGGAGAAGACAGTCATTGGTAAGTTGAACTCAATAAGGGAAAAATCGGTATTAAATGAAAAATAGATCCACTTAATGGACTGACCCTCAAAGTGTTAGTTTTCGTGGATTTAAATATAATAAATAAAACTCAAGGGGGAGGATATATTAAAGGCAAACGCGAAGAGAGGGGGATGTAAATTTCTCTTCTTCCAATGAACACTTTTCCCCCCACTCCACTCCCTGCAACCCGATCATTATAGTGGTAGATTGTCAAGAGGGTAGTGTTTGATGTTCTACCATTGTTGCTTCAATTCTATAATGTAAACAATTGCTCCCAAGTATTTTATTTTTCAATATTTTGTCATAATGGTAGATTGTCGAGAGGGTGGTGATTGATATTTCACCATCGTTGCTTCAATTTTATTGAAATTTAAACGATGGCTCTAACCCAATGGGGTAGCGTAGTTGCTCTTGGCACGAGCCATAAACTCCGACGTCCAAAGTTCGACTCCCACTAGGCACACCTTGGGTCTCTCACACCGGGGTGTTTAGTACTCTTCACTACTTTCAATGAAAGTTGAATGGTTTTTATTAGTATTTTATTTTTAATAGTTTGTCGTGGATTATGGGAAGGAATAGAAAAAGGAGGAGATGAAGGACCGAAAAAAGAAAAAGGAGAACGAAATAACGAAACAATTTTCTATAAAAAAAAAAAAGGAAGAAAACATACCGAAAATATAGGAATTGGTGGAATCATAGTTGCCAAGGCGACGACTTGGCATCCAGGCAGTTTGCCTGGGGCCTAAGCGACAGTCACTTTATTGCACTATATATCGCCTTAAGTTTTTTTATATTTGTTATTTCATTACTTAAGATTTTATTCATAAATAAGTAAAGAACCCCTATTCGAATCCAATAAATATAGTTTAAAAATCAAATTTCAAAAGCATAAAAGGTCAACCCCCAGTCCAAGAACAAAAACTGGATTTTGGTTATAAAGGCAATCTTCAAATTTTAAATGCTGAGATTTCTTTCAATCATGAAAATTTTATAAATCCTATTATGTTACAAAATTTATAAAAACCAAAAGTTCGGCAAAATAATTTTTTGTTTTCATATCTATAGAATTATTTTCATTTAAGAGATTTTAACAACATTCGTGCACTTTAAAATAAATTTGATCAGAGCATTATTTTGTCATTCCAACTCAGATTTAAGTAATCTTAGGCTTGTTAAAAAGTTAGTTTATGTTATAAGTAATACAAAAAGTCTCATGTAAAAATAAAATTATTTGACCAATCAAACTTATTATAGAACAAAAGAATTTATCTAAATGTTGATTTTTTATGATTTAATGTGACTTAATATTGATTTTTTTATCATTTGATGTGGCTAAAGATTGATTTTTAATGACTTGATGTAGGTTAATATTGATTTTTTATGATAGTAAGTATATGCAGCTTACTAGATAATATTAGAATGTAGAGAAAATAAAAATAACACTTGGTTACCTTGTTCACCTTAAGGTGGGACCTTCTCGCCTAAGCCCTTAGACAACCCTCCAACGCCTTGGTTTGCTTTAGTTCCGTGACAACTATGGGTAGGATTGATTAAAATTCGAAATCATAAGAATGAGAAGTATACGATTTTTCTCCTTATACATGTCCACAAAATAGCTTAAGTTAAGCTACAGTCTCACTTCACGTAAATGAAGATTCACTGGACTCACAAAGAGATGCAGTGGCTGAAAGGTTCAACGAATGAGATTTTTTCTCTTTAATCAAACAGTCTAGTGTTTGGGTGTGTGGGAGATTCTGTTTTACCCTATAGGTTTAGAAAACACTTTTCCATAAGAATTATATTAAAATTACAAAGAAAAACTAATAAGGGACAAAGGTTTCTATCCAAAAGTGGCTATTGTGCACACGTTGTTGTGGCAAGAAGTCGTATTGGGCTACTTTTCATGGAAGAACAAACACAAGAGAGTGAGTGTCGGATTGATCCGACAAAGACTCTTAGATGCTTAAGTTAGATCTCTCTGTAAAATGAAATTCCAGTAAGAATGGAAAGGTGTCATTCCCTCAGAGGGGGTTTACCTATAAATACACGAGGAAAGAAGGCAACAAAGAGTCCCGTTTTGGTTGGTCTCCTAGTCCTGATAGGAGTTCGATCATGGCAAGGGTTATATTAATAGAGTGAATCTGGTAGACATCCCAATTATGGGAGCTCCTTGTATCTCGCGTGCACTGGGAGATCTCCTTCCTTCTAGGAGGACCTGGAGTCCTTATGCATATCCTTTCCTAATTGGAAGGATCCAATCCTTGCTTAGAAGTTATGTATCAGACTAGAAATGTGTCTCCTCTTAGAAGACACGTCCTGTCGAGGGGCCCCGTAGACATCAAGTGCTAAGTGACATTGATTCGATAGCTCGGTTGCTGACCTAACTCAGTCGAGCATTCGATAGAGAGCCATTGCTAGACTTATGGATGTGGTTATAGTTCAACTGCTCGACTGTAGTTCAGATTTTGTCCTACCTGGACCCCTAATCATTCGGATATGGCTTGGCTATTCATGCATGCCACCCATCGTACGCAGATGTAGTTAGTCGATTGGGAACTAGTCCAACCATGAATGTGGGTTGGTCGAGCTATATCCGACCTTGATATTGGGCATCGATCAGAAATGTAGCTATATGGCCATACTCAAACCAATTGACTTGCCTCGAATTGAGGCCTGTTGGGCTTGACCTCACTTCGTTTGACTATGTCCATGTGGCGTGCTATTAGTGGTGAGCACTTGTCATAACAAGACAATGATTATCATGCCCCTATGCCTAGGGATAAGGGCCAGCACTCAAACAAAAAACACTTGACCAATAGATGAGATTTTGAGTGCCTAGAACCTTAAGGAACTGGAATTCCATCGTCTCATTATTCTTAAAAAAAAAGGGAGAGGGATAGGTACACTAGCAGGTTACCCTAGAATCTAATGTGCTACCAGGATTTTTACCGTAGGATTTGATTATCTTAAATAGAACCGTTGGATCGGGAGAAGATATCAAATCTTCAATCCACCAATGCTACACCATTTCTCTCTCCCCACTTTCTCTCTCCCCTCTTCCGGGCGGCTGTGCAATTGACCTATGAGGCACTTCAGCCAAAGAAAAAAAAATTCTCATGATTCAACTTTTTAGATCTAGAGTTGGAGTTTGTCGGAATCTAAACCTAGCCGATGACGGTGAGACGCTTCTATGGAAAATGGAAATCATATAATGTTAATCTTGTTGAACATCATAACTTAGTGAATCTAGGTATGACTGTATTCTCCTCTTCCACAAGATAAAATCAGATCCATCAAACTTTGGTGCATATCTTGAATAGCCTTCACTTGCCATACTGTCACTGCCACTGTCTTTGGATCACTCAGCTGTTGATCAAACTGTCACTGAGTATCGGCTCTGATACCAATTGTTGTAACCCGACAGTCACTGAGTCCAATTTCGATCCCCAAAAACCTGTTTGATGTCTGGCCAAGAAAAACCTGATATACCTGTCCCTGTTTGCACACAGTCGCATGCACACTCAGCCTCTCATAGGCAATTCTAAGTGTGCACATCCATTCCACATTCCACGCACTTCAATATAAAATGTAAACAACAAGCACCCACAATACAGGGTTTTTACGAGGTTCGACAAATTGCCTACATCTTCGGAGTAGTGTCTATAAAGGCTTCGTACCTACTCAATACACTACTTTTGACTGCACCCATAGTCAGAAACACCCACACCCAATTTTCTCTAGCCGAAGCTGAGATGGCACTCGTAGTGCCGATACAATGTGTAGCACCCACTCTCAATGCTTAGCACCCACTAAGCACTCAATAAAGAATACAATTAAATTGGGCTTATATCAATGCCCTACAGTCAAGCTTTGCCTAGCATATATATCCACAATTAGCTAGCATACTTATAGTTCATCCACAACTAACCTAGCATATATACTAGGGGTGTCAATTCCTAAACCGAACCGGTAAAATCGGCAGGACCAAACCGATAACAATACGGATCGAACCGAATCGAAGCCTTATTGGTTTGGTTCGATTTGGAGTATTGCAACCCCAAAACCAAACCGAATCCACCGAAAATCGGATGAACCCGAAACCAAATCGAAACCGGCTCAAAACCTGGACCGAAACTGAAATCAAACTGGTAAGAAACCGAAACACTCCAAAATTCATTAAAAAATCAAAAATTTCCTAGTTTTGTATACATTTCTATGGAAAGTCGAATCCAAACTAGACCAAAAATCAAAACCAACCCAGTTATAAATCGATTTAAGAAACTGAAGACAAATCGAAACCAAACCGCACCGAAATCAAACCCAAACCGAAATCGAAATTTCCTTATTGGTTGGGTTTCGATTTTAGCTTTCCCACACCGAAACTGACTCAACCCGGACCGAAACCGAGCCGGACCGACCAATTGACACCCCTAATGTATACATTCATCCACAACTAACTCTAACATACATACATGCATATAATGTAAATTCAAAGGTTAGAGAATCTCACAACCGATTGCCTAGGATGATTGAAAACTTATACTGACAAGTTTGGTGCTCACACCTTCTCTCTCCTTGGCTTCTTATTCTTCAAAGTAAATACATCCTTGCTTTCTTTTCTTCCTCCTTGGCTTTGAGTTAATGTATCATTAACATACTTCAACCACCTCTTTTACCTCCTTTAATGGCCTAAGAACATTTATCATCAAGTATTCAAGTTCATTCAAGGACCAACAAAGAGGGAAAAGATTCTCTTGCCAAAATCGTAGCCTTCCTTCACTCAAAACTCATTTTTTTTGCTTCCATGATGTAGGGCTTGAAAAAAATGAAGAAGCTGCAACTTGGTTCACCCAAATCCGAGTTAAAATGAGGGAGATATAACCATCAAGTTAGAGCAATGAGATAGCCTGAAATGGAATCTTCGTAGGAGTGGCGTAGGCTACACCGGCGGCACGCGCAAAAAAGGCACAAATCTGGCCGTAGATCTCATCAAGGAGAATCTCT
Source organism: Macadamia integrifolia (assembly GCF_013358625.1). NCBI lineage: Eukaryota > Viridiplantae > Streptophyta > Magnoliopsida > Proteales > Proteaceae > Macadamia > Macadamia integrifolia. Next base: position 33,746,121 of record NC_056560.1, on the reverse strand, counting down.
TAATCTAGACCGTCTGATTAAAATAACGGATAGTAAATCTTAACCACAAGATTTGAATAAGATAGTCAACTGATGACGTCATGATGAAGTCAGCGATCAGTTAGCACTTTTTGTTGTTGATCTTTGATTGGTTACTTTTTTGGATTTTAAAGGAGCTTGTTTCCCACTCACAAAAGTAAAAGGCTTATCGACCGTTGGATCCGAATCCTCCATGATGGCTTTAATCAGATCTCATGAGATCTTTAAGATCGGAATCTTTTTTTATACCTTCTATACACGTGCGAAACACCACAACATACCTTGATAAGGTGTAGAGCTAGTGCATCAAGGATTATGCACCTAACCAATCAAATCCTACACTCAAGCATTTATCTCGTCCATGTCAGTGCAAAATCTCGGCAACCTTTGGATGGGCATCAAGCCTACGTGGTCGAATCTGGACCATCCATTTCACTTCCTTTTATTCCTCTTTATTACAATTAAGCCCCTGCCTCCATATATTTCAGTGCTTAAAGACCCCCTGCAACTCAGAAATTCAAAATCTTGAAATTACATAAAGCCCTTCAAATTTCAAAAATAAATTCCGAAAAATCCACCCAACACCGAGAGCAACTGATGGATTTTCGGTTTGGATTTTCAAACCGGCTTTACGGAAACACTTATAACTTTTTCATACGATATCCGATCGAGATGAAATGAAGTGCGTTGGAACCTTAACTGAACGCTCTACGAATTTCCAGAAGACTCAATCATCTAACTCATCCATATAAAAAGACCAAAATGCCCCTAGACCTTTCCAATGACGTATCTTTCTCATAAGGAATCGGAAAGCGATGAAATCAGAACCGTTGGAAAGATTGGATTTTTGTCTTATTGTTACATGGAGAACACTCCCTTTAAAAAATTCATCTTTAATGTCGAAACTGCCCTCGACTACAACAAATGTCGTAACTTCTTCATACGGTATCGGAATGCGACAAAATCAGATGCACTGGACTAGATAAATTACAATCTATATTTTTATGAAGAAACGAGCTTCTAAAAATATCATTTTCACTACCGAAAATACCTCCGATCGTAAATAAGTCAATTTTACCAGTTTTGACCCAGAAACCCGCACCATATACTAAGGATGTATCAAATCATTCTATGCATACCAAGGAGTTCTGTTATCTCATCGGTGATACTAGACACTGTTATGTCATCATTTTCATCCACGTCACCCAAACTGGCCATATAATCATCGCCACGTGGCCGGGTTGCCAACAAGGACAACCATAAAACAACAGGTCGAGCTATATCCGACCTTGATATTGGGCATCGATCAGGAATGTAGCTATATGGCCATACTCATACCAATTGACTTGCCTCGAATTGAGGCCTGTTGGGCTTGACCTCACCTCGTTTGACTATGTCCATGTGGCATGCTATTAGTGGTGAGCACTTGTCATAACAAGACAATGACTATCATGCCCCTATGCCTAGGGACAGGGGCCAGCACTCAAACAAAAAACACTTGACCAATATATGAGATTTTGAGTGCCTAGAACCATAAGGAACCGGAATTCCATCGTCTCATTATTCTTCAAAAAAAAGGGAGAGGGATAGGTACGCTAGCAGGTTACCCTAGAATCTAATGTGCTACCAGAATTTTAACCGTAGGATTTGATTATCTTAAATAGAACCGTTGGATCGGGAGAAGATATCAAATCTTCAATCCAACAATGCTACACCTTTTCTCTCCCCTCTTTCTCTCTCCCCTCTTCCGGCCGGCTCTGCAATTGACCTATGAGGCACTTCAGCCAAAGAAAAAAAAATTCTCATGATTCAACTTTTAGATCTAGAGTTGGAGTTTGTCGGAATCTAAACCTAGCCAGTGACAGTGAGATGCTCCTATAGAAAATGGAAATCATATAATGTTAATCTTGTTGAACAAATCAATCTGTAGGAGCTGGAAGATGAGAACTAGGCTCGCTTTACCGCACTGCAATATTTTTCTTTTTTCTTTTTTGTTGGAAGATTTACCATTTTACTTTGGCATCACTGTTTGTGCAGCATTCTGTCGTAAATTACTCGTGTTTTTTCTACATCATCAAGTTCTGTCTAGGGTTTGGAGTTTTATTTTATATTTATCCCTTCTTGTTTCAAAAATCCATTGGCAATCCGAGAAAGCCTTTGCATAGAACAAATGGAAGGGAATCAAATGATCCCTAAAGCTGCCAAGAACGGGTAATCTTATGAGACTAAAATAATGGAAAATTTCATTTTCTTTAAAAGAAAAAGAATGAAGGGGGCAGTAAGGGCGTTGAGGCGGAGAGAGATTAGGGGTGAGAAGTCTGGCTGTGGTGGCTTGCTTTGATACCGAATATCACCGAAGATGGAGGAGAGAAGAATGGGATAGCAGAGGGATAGAGGAGGCGACCAGGCCAGAGAGAGAGAGAGAGAGAGAGAGGGAGGCGGCGGGGGATCTAAAAATTTTTTGGAAGGGAGGCTAAGCCAGAGCTGCTGAGAAAAACGGGAAGGAAGACCGTGGAGCGACGGTATTGAGCAAGTTTTGTAAGACAAAAATTACAAATGGATGAGATATTTTTTCTTTCATCGAACGATTACTATTCGTTAGCATATCTAATTCTTAAGTACTGTGTTAGTATATTTGTCCTTTTTCCAAAAAAAAAATATATATATAAAAAAATATCCTCTCATTAATAAACGAAGTCTAGGATCAACAAAATTGATCCCACATCAATTAACTCCCTTCAGATCGGAACGGGGAAAAAAACCGTTCCAATTACCCAGTAGGGCCAGAACCACCCTGACTTTCTATCTAGTATTTTCTTCTTTCGGACAACAAAAATTGATTGGCACGCCGCACGGCTCTAATCACGGGAAGCGCGTAAGACGGAGGACTGTGTGTTTCGAAACCCATACGTCTCAAGGCTTCTTTAGCAAGTCGTCGTCACAGCTGGTTCATATTCACAACACTCAACACCAGCTCAAGTCCCAATGCTTGATTGACCATTCAAATAAATTGAAGAAAAGGTTAAAAAACCAAAAACCCAAAACGACAAGGATTATAAAAAAGGCGGGAAACAATTTGTATAAAAACGATTTTTCTTATTAATATTTCGTTAGAAGCTTTGATAAGGAAGTTACTCTCTCCTGCCTGTCAGAATAAATACACCCGTGGAGTTGGTGCTTGTGGGCCCGTGGCCATGTGCCTCAATTCCTGCTTTTATTAAATAAAATTGGTTAATGACGGCGATTTTCCTTTTCCTTGACCAAAACGCTGTTATATGTTGCTGGTACTATTGAATAGTCGATTATGGTTGATTATATATTGGCATTATCAAATATCCATTGATATTTTATTTTTGAGATTAAGTTTTCTGTCCACGAGAGACCTTTGCCACAGACACAATGGTACGTAATGACCATTGGTATGCACACCTTATATGAAGACAAATCCTTACTTGACAAAAAAAAAAACTTTAATTGGTACCCTTTAATTTGATCTTCCTTTCAAGGCATTTAGTTCTAAACTAGGTAGGGAATATTGAATCTTTAGATTGAAATAAATGTGTCGACTACCCTAGTAAAAAAATAGTGTCCTATTGTCGTTCATGGCTGGGATTTGGTAGTTCATGCAATGATGGCTTAAGTTCATGGTATTGGGCTTATGGTATTGAGCATGGTGTCTGTCAGTAGAGAATCAATTCGGTAATGATTCAAATTGGTCCATATCAATTTTGATTGGATGGTTTTACATTCTTTTAAAATCATTTTTTTTTTTAAATATTCTTACCCTTAGTTTATACTATTGCACAGATATGGAATAATTCATGATTCGATATCAACTGCTTATCTGATACATCAATACCCTTGGCTGCCTCAATAGTCACAATCTTCACATGATGTAATTTGGGAACCAGGGATCAATTATTGATACTTCCTTCAATGACCTATAAAACAACTTATTCGATATCGATACCTCAAACCATAGGTACATGATATGGCTTAAAAAAAAGGTGGTAGTGGAAATTGGTTAACACAAACCGATACCCCTTTGTTATTTTTTTAGTTACTAAGATTGTTTTCATATTTTCTAACAAAAATGGCTTTTACATTGTATCTTTTGATGCAATTCAGACTTCTAAAAAAAGAATAATAATAATAATAATAATGGTAACACTCTGACACAAGACCTACCCAATCTTGAGAGTATCCCAAGTTTATTTTTCGTTTGTTTAACTAAAATATATGTTTGGGAATGAACTTGTGGCTCAATGGTAGGTAGTTAGGCAATCAGACTCTACTCTAAATCCATATAAGGAATGTAGATGGTTCAACCCTCCTACCCCTCTCTCACCTTCTTAAAAATTAATAACAGTAATTATAGTATTGAAATAAGTGGGTCTTAGTGGGCCTCCTGCTGGCCCCTCATAGGTCCCCTTGTGGGTCTTTATATGGCTCCGAAGTGAGTCTTGGTCAAGACTCTTGGCTGATCTAATGGCCCCTGAATTAGCACACAAAAAAATATTTTATTTGTTGGATTCAAAATTCAAACAAAGAATTAATTCTTAAACACCATAGAAATGTCTTAGATATCACAGAAACATAGATGAGAACACTAGCATAAGAAATTTACTGCTACCTTGTGTATTCAAAATTCTACCAAACATACTTGCAAAAGTTATTTTATACATATTCAACTTGCTAAATAGACAATTGTAATCTTCTATGGTATCTAAGACGTTTCTATAGTGTCAAAGAATTAACTGTTTGTTTGAATTTTGAATCCAACAAATAAAACATTTTTTTATACTAAAGACTCAAGTGCGAAAAAACCATTGGACCTGCTATAGAGAGCACACTTCTCTATATAAAAAAGCTTAAACACCCCCACCCAGAACAAGCCTTTTGGATGGAAGGGAATTAAAGGATAAGAAGTGAAAATTTTAAACCTTTAAAAGAAACTTTTCTAATCATCATGCCACATGATTATTTTTCATTCATAACTCTTGGATTTGAAAAATAAATTAGAAATCACACCTAGAAAGTATCTTTACTAAATATGTAGAGTGTTATGAAGTGTTATCATCAAGAGCAAACCGAGCGGGTAGCGAGCCCAAGTGTGAATGGTAATGATCAGCCCAGAGTCCCAGACCAACGAATTAAACCCGACCAAGTCAGCTATCCGGTCTGAAGTTGACAGCCAGATCTACTGTTGACCAATCGACCTACTCCACTAAAAGGGCCTCAGCTGTCGACCTACTAACCAAGCACAAGCATGAAGAAAGCAACGCAGATGTCCCGTCGCACAATGATTCAAAGCAGCTAAACAAGTTCAACGACACAAGGTCCATGACCGCACGGCAGGCCCAAGGCCTCACCAGCTAAGCAGCAAATAGCGTGTACAGCTGTGATCCGATCCGTTCATTTACGTGAAGATTCACTGCTTTCAATCGAATCCGATCCGTTCCGAATCAATACCCATACCGGCCCTAAATCCTAGGTGTGACATGTCACTTTAACTTTAAACGCAATCACCGCAAGAGATAACACCGTCAAATTGCCGTCCGACAATGGAATAACCCACGAGCAAGTTTGCAACGGTCGCAACTTGCAAAATGATGTACGTCTCCACGCGCCGCATTGCCCACTGACCCTGGTTTTATGGTTCTCTGGTTCGGCGTTTCAATAAACCGCGTTAAAGTGGTGTCCGAGAGTCCGGGGGGAGGTCGGTCCCAGCAGACTAGCAGAACGAGCAAACCCCTTCCTTGTTAAACAGATATCCGTTTATTATTATAAAACCGAAAAATAAAAGAGTTCCTCTGTTGCTGAACTTCCATGGCGTTTCACCCTTTTTAATTCTTAGTTGTTTCAACTCTCAAGATACTGAGTATCAAAAGCAACCAAGAATATCTGCAGAAATGGAGGTGATTTAAGTCCAGAGCAAGCTCTGCATTCTCATTTTTTCCCTCTGGTGGGTCCGCTGCTTCTCTGTAAATTACACCTTAAGCTACAGGCTGGAAAGGGCTGTTCGAGTTGCAGTGAAGCTTCAAAGGACGACTCTCTCAGTCCTATGAGTGACATTTCATATCATGCCAACTGGGTTTTCTTTCGGATCTAACCAGAATCGCACAATAGGTAATGTTCCCTAAAGAATCCGAGACTTGTCTCCTTTGAACTCTGATTTTGTTATAATGTCTCCTTGGAGCTCTCTGGGTGTAGAACTCATTCAGAGAGATCCAGGATTCTGAAAATCTGTGATCCCACTGGTTTTTTGGAGAAATCGGCTTATGAGAATCCGTGCTATTTGGATGCCTGGGTTTGCTTAGTTTGGGCTTTCTGGATTTGGTACCTGAGATTTTGGTGCTTTGATAGCTCACTATGCAACTTCTGAATATTTGAGAATATAGTCCAGCAGTTTCGTTTCCTTTTTAGGGCTTTAAAGATTTGATTTAATGGAAATGGTGGAGATGGAAACGATGAGATGGCTGCCTCTGATTCTTTCTGTTCTTCTTGTTTTGTTTAACCTCCACGGCTCCTTTGCTGCATTTTCTCCTGCTGATAACTACTTAATTGCTTGTGGTTCTCCACAAAATGTCTCCTTCCAAGGTCGGACTTTTGCTCCAGATTCAGTTCAATCTTCTTTCGTATTGAAGGGTCAGGGAAATAGCGTGGCTGCTACCTCCAGTTCTAGTGTTCCTTCCCCAATCTACCAGTCCGCCCGAATTTTCGCTTCTACAGCTTCCTACAAATTTAAAATCCAGCAAGAGGGCCGTCACTGGGTACGTCTCTATTTCTATCCTCTTCCTGATTCTGGCCACAACCTAGCATCTGCCACGATAACTGTGATTACAGACGATTTTGTTCTATTGAATAACTTCAGTTTCGAAAGCTACAATAGTTCCTATCTTTTTAAGGAGTATTCAATCAATGTGACCTCCGATACTTTGACTCTAACCTTCATACCAATGAACAACTCGGCCACATTTGTCAATGGGATTGAAGTTGTTTCCGTCCCTGATGTGTTGATTCCTGACCAGGCACTGGTTCTATTCCCCTCATCCCCCTTTAATGGTCTCTCTGATCTTTCCCTCGAGACTGTTTTCCGATTAAATATGGGGGGTCCTTTGCTCACTCCACAGAATGACACCCTTGGTAGAATTTGGGAGAATGACATGAAGTACCTCCATGTGAATAGCTCTGCTGTGAATGTGTTGGTTAACCCTTCTACGATAAGATATACCATGTCTGTCACATCTGAAATTGCCCCCAATTGGGTTTATGCCACTGCAGAATCCATGGGAGATCCTAATGTTCCCAATCAGAACTTCAATGTGACTTGGGTTTTCCCTGTGGATCCGAATTTCATGTATTTCATCCGGTTACACTTCTGTGACATTGTGAGCAGGACTTTGTACGACCTTGTGTTCAATGCTTATATCAACTCTGACACTGCCATTTCTAGCCTGGATCTATCAACCCTAACTGGAAACTTGGCTACACCTTATTACAAAGATTTCATCTCCAACTCGTCTATCGACTCAGATACTATAACTGTTAGTGTAGGCCCAGACACAATGGCAGACATAACTGGTGCAATTTTGAATGGATTGGAGATAATGAAGATCAGCAATGATGCTAGAAGCTTGGATGGGTTGATTTCTGTTGAGGGACTATTGCCCAAGTCCTCAAAGAACAGCAAGATAGGGATTATAGTTGGAGCTGCTCTGGGAACTTTGGCTACTGTGGGTTTGATAGCTTTTTGTTATTGCTGCTTGATAGTCCATAGGTCAAAGACCACTCACCAAGGACCTTCTTGGCTGCCATTACCCCTGTACGGGAACTCTCAAACCATGACCAAAGTCTCCACAACCTCTCAGAAGAGTGGAACAGGAAGCTGCATATCATTAGCCTCGTCAAACCTTGGTCGTTTATTCATGTTCCAAGAGATCATGGATGCAACCAATAGGTTTGATGAGAGCTTGCTTCTTGGGGTGGGTGGGTTTGGTAAAGTCTACAAAGGGACACTTGAAGATGGGACCGAGGTGGCTGTCAAGAGGGGAAACCCAAGATCTGAGCAAGGTCTTGCTGAGTTCCGGACTGAAATCGAGATGTTATCCAAGCTTCGCCATCGCCACCTTGTCTCTTTGATTGGCTACTGTGATGAACGTTCAGAAATGATACTGGTTTATGAGTACATGGCAAATGGACCTCTGCGAAGTCATCTATATGGGACAGAACTCCCATCTCTCTCATGGAAGCAAAGGCTTGAGATTTGCATTGGAGCTGCTAGGGGGTTGCATTATCTCCACACTGGTTCAGCTCAAAGTATAATTCACCGAGATGTGAAGACCACCAACATTCTATTGGATGAGAATTTTGTAGCCAAAGTTGCTGACTTTGGCCTTTCAAAGACAGGGCCTGCTCTGGATCAGACCCATGTGAGCACTGCTGTGAAGGGTAGTTTTGGATATCTTGACCCCGAATACTTCAGAAGACAACAGCTTACGGAGAAGTCAGATGTGTACTCATTTGGGGTGGTTCTGATGGAAGTCCTCTGCAGCAGACCTGCTCTGGACCCTGCGCTTCCAAGAGAACAGGTTAACATAGCAGAGTGGGCGATGAGCCAGCAGAAGAAAGGCATGTTGGATCACATCATAGACCCCACTTTGGTAGGGAAGGTGATCAATGCAGCATCTCTCAAGAAGTTTGGCGAGACGGCTGAGAAGTGTTTAGCAGAGTATGGGGTTGACAGGCCTTCAATGGGAGATGTATTGTGGAATCTTGAGTATGCTCTCCAGCTTGAGGAAACTTCATTAGCACTTACAGAGCCAGAAGATAATAGCACAAACCACATCCCTGGTATTCCAATGACACCACTTGATCCCTTTGATCACAGTGCAAGTATGATTGATGGGGTCAACGCAGGCACTAATGATGATCCGGAAGATACTGCCACCAGTGCTGTCTTTTCCCAACTAGTAAATCCTCGGGGAAGATGAGAATGGAGAGAAGGCTCCAATCTTGTTCTTGGCCGTGGGACTGGTAAAAAAATGGAACTGGTGCTCCTGTTTTGGTTTGTAATGTAATGTAATTCAGTTGTAGTAGCCAAGAGTTGAGTAGAAATTCTGCCAAAGTTACTCTCGTTTGGAAGTTTACATTGTTTTGGTTTTGGTTTTAACTAAGCCTGGTTTCAGTTTCCAATGTGGCCTTAAACCATTTCCTAGATTTTGATTGTAAATTTTATTTCACAATGATAATGGGAAATAAGGAACGGCTTAGTCTGCCACTGCAGCAATTCTTACCAAATTGACCTTGCACTATCAAAGTATGCTCTTTTAGTTCCCCCCCCCCCCCCCCCCACCACAAACAAAGGATGGCAGCATGTGTAAGACACTCCACTTCCTTTCCCGTGACCCAAACTCTCTCTCCCTCTGCCCCTCGCACTCCTCCTCGTCTCTGTTCTCCCTCTGTGTCTCTGCAAATAGGATGTCAGAGAAGATATAAATCCGCTCCATTCCGTTACTGTAGATTATGTTTTCACATCGACACAGGGAGAAGAGGGCATGAAGGAGTGAGTACGAAGAAAGGCATGAAGCTTCGATGCCAACGAATTGGCTGTGAAGCCATGTTCACAGAGGATGGATTCCTTCTACCGTTATCGATACCTTTGGACCAATTTAATTTGGTGAGCTTTCTTCTTTTTCTTCTTTCTTCCTTATTTGTCGAGGTTGACAGATTTCAGAGGTCTATGTTGGTTAAATTTTTCCTGTTCTGTGTTCTCTTTTTATATGGAGTTGTTGAATGAGACTACATCTAAACACCTTTGAGCTGTGGAATGACTCTACTTGTAAACATGTCTTTAAGAATCATCTTCCAATAGCAATTTTATTAGTAGAGAATGAAAGGTCACCGACTTAGAGAGACGAAGACTAACACAACCAAGGAAAGCAGAGATGAGAAGACCAACCCAATCAAGGAAAACAGAAGCATAACGAGGCATTGGACTAGAGAAGGTGAAAGTGTTTGCTAAAAAATTGGCAACGTATACAAGGCGGAATGGGAAAATACGCGGGAGTGCCAAAATCGCAAGGATTCAATGAAATGTTGGTCTTTGACCATCTTGTGGTTTTGATGTCGTTAAAACAACTTTAAACAATTACTTTGAATAAAGTTGAAATTACATAAATTTCCTAGCATAGAGTAAAAATATATATATTTTTTTAAAGATCATTTGTATTAAAAGAAGAAAAAAATATAATATAGGTACAAACTATTCATACTAGAAACTCGAACACCTTGACTACCTACTCCCACCTTCGGCATTGCCATTAGGACAATGAAGCCAACAAAGGAAACTAGGCAGAAACAAAAAACACTACGGAGATTTGAAATCTCGGACGACCTATCTCAAACCATATCCTCTTGCTACGACAGTTATACTGTGTTTATTCATTAACCATGCGAAAATTTGTTGTTCATTTCCTGCAAACTATACCATTTCTGCCACTGGTGCCGCGGTTGCAATCCAATGTGCCATAATCCATCACTAATGTGTTCTGTCTGGCCTCAACACCAGCTGGAGGGAACACACAATGGGAACAGTCTGATGAAAGTAGAGCTGAAGTCCTATACTTGTCTTCACCTCCAACAACAGGCATAGCCACCCCTGGTTTCGCTGGATTTTCGAAATCCAGCCTATAGGTCCTTCCAAGAACACCTTCAACTTCTGGGGAGAGGCCAAAGAATCTAAACTGTACTTCCAAGTGGGCAAAACAATCATCCGAAGGTATCTGGTAATTGTGGATTTTGTTATCCTGTTCAGTGATAGGGACCACATTAACTGAAATCTCTGCAACATCTTGGAGGGTAACTGTGACACTGTTCTTGCTTGATGTTCTCTCTACTTTAAGATCTTCCTGTATAGACTTCCATTCAGAGAGGTGTCCTTCAGGTACTATGAGTGGCTTTCCATCATAAGTGAATTGAAGGTGATCAACACCTTCATCCCATTTTGTTGCCCTTGTGGCTTCGAGAGTGAAAGTGTGAGAGTCGAACATGACTCCTAAGGCTTGAATCCATGTGTAATCTCTGGTTCGACCAGCTGGTCGGTGGCCAATGAAGCGAGCATTAATTTGGAGGTTGGGATCTGAGATCAAGGCAAATTGCTCATTGCTTTTGCCATGAAAATAGAAAACTATACCATCTCCACCGATGAACCGAGGATCAAAACATGCAGCACCAAGGCCATTGCAGTTAGGCTTGCGATCTGTGAGGATTCAAATACTTATTAGATGTGATTTTAACCAGCAAGAACATATGTTGAGGCTCCTAAACAAATCTATCCAAATGTAGATCAATGTAGAAAACAAGAATCTTAAAATGATAGATAAAAGAATGGAAATCACAAACAAGCAACAATGCACACACAAAGATTTAAGTGGTTCAACAAGATTACTTATATCCATGGTAAGATGAGACTTGATTCACTATAAATGGAGAATAAGGTTACAACCGCTTGTCTTCACATTTTTTTGATTGATTTTTGAGAAATAACCCTCGCTATAATTTCATAGCAAAACCCTATACAGGTAAGTTACCACCTCTGAACCCCACCATAGAGTTGATATCTCGTCGCGGCACAGAACAAAAAGAAAATGTGCAAGGTGGGCTGATTCCTTTGGGCCTGAGTTTAGGCCATCATGCAAGCTACAGAATGCAAGACATCGTAACACCCCCCCCCCCAAAAAAAAAAAGAAGAAAAACCAAGGGTGTGAAAACCCAACCTGGGTCAACGAAACCAAACCGAATCAAAACCAATATGAGTTTGTTGGATCATGTTTCAGATTGGGATTTGTGAAATTGCAACCAAATCTTATCGCGTCAAAACCAATCAGCCTGAAATTCATACCCTACTTATGATTATATTTACATGGTAAACCAAAACTAAACCGAAGCCAATGCACCCTTATTGGATCATGTTATGGTTTCATTCATTCTCACACCAAAACCAGTGAAACCGAACCAAAATCGATCAAAACCGATTGATTGACTTCCCCACCTCCAACCATCAGAACCAGAGATGCCAAGAACAGAAAGAAAACTAAAGAGTATTAGAAATAGAGAATCAGTTGGAGAATGTCTTACGTCTGCAAACAGCCTCGCACTTGCGGGAGTTACAGTCGAGGAAGCAAGCTTTAGCTTTAGAGTCAGTTGGTTTAACCCTGGGGCACTGAGCTGGGCAGCTCACCTTCTTGAGAAAGCATTTGCTCTTCCGGTTGGTACAGGTGACGGTTTGTGGTTTAACGTTATCTGCTTGGATTTCTGTCACCTTTGATAGAAAGAATAGCAAAGATATCACAACCCAGTGGGACCTGAAAACCTTCATAGTGATAATACCTTATTCTCTTGAACTTCTTTGGACTTCTTCTCTCTACCCAAAGGATAGAACCTTTGATACAGAAGACTTAAGTACTACACCACCACCCATCTCTTGCTATTCTTATATAATCTTTGAGAACTGTGCGTTCATATCTAATTTTCTTTGATAATCTGGTTAATTAGCATTTAAGAATCAATTTAAGTCAACTTTGAAATTTGAAGAGGGAACATGGGCTTTGTTGGTCTTTAATGCTTTGCGGGCTATTTAATCTTGGTCAAAGCTTCGGGACAAGCAAGTGGCAATTCCCATTTTTCTTTCTCAGACTAGTCTTTATGATGAGAACCCATATATTATTATCATTAATCCCTTTCTTAATCGGCGAAAACCGCGGGAGTTTATTGAAGATTTAGTGTTGTTGATTTTAAGAAAACAAATATTTGCTAGTGTTGGAGTGATGGGAGTTCGGTTTTTTAAGTCTTCTGATCTATTCTTTACTCTTTAATGGTAAAAGGCCCAACTCTTGGCCGATTTTCCGGCAGATTAACACAGAGTGTAGAGAGAGAGAGAGAGAGAGATGTAGTCGTCCAGATGCATGGACTTTGTAAAATTTGTTAATGGTAGATAGAGGATGTATACCAGACAGAAGGCTGATGCTAATCCACTCATAAATACCTTTGCTTCTGTTTCTTATGCTATCTATCGATATCGATATCGATATCAAAATCATACTGAATTATCATATCAAAATCATCAAAAGAGATTTGATATGACAAAATGGAAATTTTTGGGAATGATACCATATTGGTATTTAAGACAAAACCTTTCCATATAAACTGAAATACTGAAATCATACCTAATGATATCGTAAAGTGTTATCAAATTACCGAATACATAAAAACATAAAAGGCCTAAAAAAAATTGGAAAAAATATTATACCAAAGCCGTATTCATATTGAATTAAAACTTTATATGTATCGAACAAAAACTGTATCAAGTCAATATGGTATTGATGTTGAAATGTAGTCATTTTTCTCTGTATGGTACTGTTTTATTATTGACTCTTGGCATGTTATACCATACCGAATATCATATCGGTTGACATCCTTAGTCTATCAATTTTCCATAACTTTTTTTTTTTTCTTTTGAGGGGGTGAACCGAGAACACTACCTAGTCACATGGCTGTGCTAGGGGGAGAGATAAGAGGCTTAAACAAAGAGGGGTATTCATTTTGTAAGGTGGTGATGAAATGACTGTATCTACACGTAGGGAAAGCAACCAAATACCCTTCTTTTCCTCTCTTTTTATATTAAACCATGATTTACAAGTTATTTGCATTTGATTCTTCCTTGTATACAAACCAATTCATCAAACTTTCCTAACAGTCTGCAACAAGCAAGGTCACAAAAAATCGATCAATGCCAATTCCAATTTAAAATGGCCTAAATCAACCAGAATCAGTTCACAACGGAATAGAATCAATGGGCAATGATCGGCCAGAACCAACTGGATCAATGCCGATTTCAATCTGAATCGGCTGATTCATCGATCCAATTCCCAAATCTTAAATTTGTGGCTACTAGTCCATAGTAATTTATTTTTGGTAAGAAAGTCCATATTAATCTGGCTATAGAAGATACTCAGTGTGGATTACATCAGGGTTAGGGGTGTCAATTCCTACACCGAACCGGTAAAACCGGCCGGACCAAACCGATAACAACACGGACCGAACCGAACCGAAGCCTTATTGGTTCGGTTTGGTTTGGAGTATTGCAACCCCAAAACCAAACCGAACTTCACCGAAAACCGGATGAACCCGAAACCAAACCGAAACCGGCTCAAAACCCAGACCGAAACTGAAACCAAACCGGTAAGAAACCGAAACACTCCAAAATTTATTAAAAAAATCAAAATTTGCATAGTTTTGTAAACATTTGTATGGAAAGTCGAATCCAAAGTAGACCAAAAACCAAAATCAACCCGGTTACAAATTGATTTAAGAAACCGAAGACAAACCGAAACCAAACCGCACCGAAATCGAAACCAAACCAAAATTGGGATTTCCTTATTGGTTCGGTTTCGGTTTCGGTTTCAGCTTTCCCACACCGAAACCGACTCAACCCAGATCAAAACCGAGCCGGACCGACCGATTGACACCCCTAATCAGGGTATATATAAATTAAGGGTGTCAATCGGTCCGGAACCAGGTATTCGGTCTGGTTTCGGTTTTAGTTCCAAGGAGTGTTAGTGTGATCCAGAACCAGACCAAATCCCGTCTCGGTTCTGAAAATCGGTACTCGTACCTGACCTATCCATTTCCGGTCCGGTTCTGGTTCCTATTTGGATTTTGTATTCGGTTCTTATTTGGTTCCAGTATCTAGTTTCAAATTCGGTTTTGTTATGCAGTTGTTATTCAGAAAACAAAATGTAAATGTTCATTCGCTATGTTATTGGTCTTCCCCAACAAAAGAATGAAAAAAAAAATCATGAGCTATGGATCATCTATTGAACTTCTAATATACGGTCATTAACCATATCCATCAAGTTTTTAGTTAAAGAGGAAAAAGTGGACATTAAGTTATCCGGTCCAGTCCAGTCCAGTTTCGGTTAGAACAGCCGGTTCTTGGCATAAATCCAGATCTGGACCCAACCGAATTATAAATACTTATTTCAGATCCAGGATTTAACCATATTATAATGGATTGGATTTGGTTTAGGGTATTCGGTCCGGATCTGGATTCGGTTTTTGGATTTGGTTCCGAATTGACATCCTTAATGTAAATCAGTGGTTATTGTAAATTATATCAAATCAAATATGGTTTTACAATTTCGTCCACTACACTAGCTATGCATGTGATTTATGATTCCAGTTATGTCATTAACAGTTACCACACATAGAGCTAGAGCCAGAACATGGTGTGGGAGTGAATGTGTCATCGTCAAGATTATATATAAGCTAAAACAAGAGTGACTTCAAAGAGAAGCCATGTGTATACAAGACTTCATATCCCAAGAACTCTAGCTTCATTGAGTTAGAAGAAGGTTAAAGGATGATGAACAACAAAAGAATCCTCAATGTTTCATCCAATAGAACTTAATTTTTTGATCAATACAATAAAATCCAAAATTTTAATCTACTTCAAGCTTTTCTTAATCTTACAGAGGTTTTCTTTATAGCATGCATGTTTATGTAGATAAAACACATAATTAGGATTGTTTTAGTACAATTAAGCCTCCGACTGTGTCATAGATGTATTTCTAGGTAATGGAACATTTTAATGGCCCAAATTATAGGTAAGAGATAAGAACATGGGAGTTATTTATTAGTTTAGTTAGAGTGTTTCACTTCATTTAGTGATGTTATTTCCTTGGTTGCCAAGAATCGGATAGAATCTTTTATGAATAAAACTTATATTTTATATTGAATGGAGTCTCAATAATATGAAACACATACTCTAACTATTTAAGATAGAGTTTTAGTTATAAGGGACATCTATTTTTATAGGAAGCGTCATACTAACACCTCTATGGTTGTATAAAACCTGACAATATCTTTTAGTTGTTTCTTGTCTTATTCTCAAAAGATTTATAAGATATAGTATAAAAAATGTTTAAAATATAAATTGAAAGTGGCATCACTATGTCATGTTCAAAAGTTGTCATCATCATGCAAATGTACGTGTAAAATAACACTATTATCCTTATTGAAAAATAAAATTATGACAAAAAAATTGATACCTTGAGAGGTGTCAAAAAAAAAAAAAAAAAAAACTCATTTCAATTTGGATAATGTTTTTTCTCTCTTTCTTTCTCTTTTTGATTGTGTTGGGTTTTCTCCTCATGATGGAGAGGAGCCCACTCTTTTTATTTGGAACGCGATGAGAAGTGAAAGTGTATATCACTTTCCCAAATCACTTTCTCACATATATATATATATATATATATTTCTATATTATATAAATAGGGGGAGAAGGGAAAGGGTGCTCAAGTCCTTATAAGTCTTCATATTGGGATACACATATCCAATGTGAGATTGATTGTTTTGACACAAAACCCAATCAATTTTCCCCTTCTCCGCCTTATTTATATAATATATAACGACCTAAAAGAAGACGTGAGAAAGTGGAATATGGTTCCATTTTTCATTGTCTTCCACATAAAGTGAATGGTTCCCCTTCATGACATGAAGAGGAAACCCAACAAACTTCCCTTTTGACTCATGAGGAGCAATCTCATAAATCGGCCATGTTAACTTCTCTATATCCTACAACATAGGCTTTCCATTATGATAGATACCAAATTTCTCACATTGTAGGAATGTTCTCCACATTGTGTTGGATCTACAACATGGGTCTTTTGCCTCTGTAAACAGTTTAGTCACCTAATTCTTCACCTTATGCATTCGCATTGCATGTATGATTTTATGTGCATCATTATTTTCAAATGCATCACTCTGTATACACCATTGTCTATGCAATTTTATGCACATTGTTTGTGTGTCATTCTATGCAATACTAGTCTTTTGAATGAACAATGGCACTCGATCGTAGAACAGAGTGATGTAAAATAAAATAATTTTACAAACTCTTTACAAACAATTACCAAGGCCTTGGATTTGGCTCAATCATAATTTGACAACTCTATCTTGGATGTTACCCTACACAAACACTAGAATCCTATTGAGCATCTCCCCCAGTGTTATCTATATCATGTATAATAAGCGGTAGGTATGTAGTTTATCTTTTCGGTTGACATCAGCAATTGAGTTTTCACAAGTACACAAAATACAAATACAACAATAAGTGTCTCTAGATTCCCATTGCTAACAACAAACCGATGGTGAATAATTTAGGAATCTCAGTGGATCAATGTTTTACACAATAAGTCCCTGTATTTATATGTTTGTTAAATCTCTATTGAACGAACATATAATACGAAAACCCTAGAATAGATTGCTCAAGTTTGTCCGTATTTGTGAATAAGTAATGGCACAAATGAACAATTGCACTAAGTATAACAATTATAACAAGTACATAATTTAAAATACAATTAATTCAATTAAATTTGATTTAATGAACAGACATCAATATGTACAACATCCAAAAATTCAGTATTCAAGTGAGAGATATTGGTTTTTATTCTATTTTTTCAATTATTATTCAATTTAGAATCGTCATTTTTCTTTCAAAAAAAAAAGAACCCATGAAATCAGAACCGGATCATTTTTCTGTGATGCATTTCAATTTGATTGTAAACAATCAATTTTACTTCCATTCCATTTCGTTCTATTTTGAAACCATCTACCCATGAATATTTGGGCCTCACATTGCAAATGCTAGTAATTAGCCTTCTATGAATGGTCATTTCAAATAAAGCTTCTTTTTTAAAATAAATAAATAAACAAAAGCAAAAACAATTGGATATTTAATAAGGTAGTGGCTTTTTTAGAGATGGCCTTCCACTATGGAATTTATAAATATAGTCTAATCTCACATACGGTAAATATAATGGACCTTTCTACCCAAAAAAAAAAAAAAATAGTGCAATGGACCTGAAAGAAAAAAATTACTTCAAAAATGTCATATATTAATTTTCAACCCTAACAGAGTTGTCCATGAAGTTCCACATCTTGAATGCATTGCTATGAAGAAGACTATGACATAGGCAAGGTGGTGTGGGAAGCTGAAGGTGATCTTAAAGAAGTCAGATGCAGAAGTTGTTATTAATTTTCTTAATGGTGCGGATTATAATAAGTGTTCTATCCAATATATAAATAAATATATATATATATATATCAGTTTCTTTTAAATAATGTTCTATTGCAAAAAAAAATGTTTTTCAGATACTTTTTTTTTGGGGGGGTGGGTTGGCTGGGGGGGTGAGGGTGTTTTAAATTATTTCAGATCCAACTTGGAGCATGTTTAGTTTGCTACACACCTCACCATATGAACCTAAGAATCATCTAGATCACTATGGCATCTTGAAATCTACCATATAATAAGGAGGAAATTTTGGATGGGTACCACCAGAGTTTGAAAAATCTGACTGGATCAATCACTTTGGGTTGATTTTGATTTGGAGATGATAGAGGTTGATCTTGATTTTGTACACAAACAAGGGTTCATGTATTTTTTTTAGTAAATTTTCATTGATATTTTTAACCGAAATTGATCAATTCCGATTCTAAACCAAATTAGATCCCGTTTCCCATTTTATAAACCCTAAGTACTACTACCATAGTTACCTTTAGTTAGTTGTAACATGGTGGGAAGATATTTGTACGTGGTTTTAGGACTTTGTTCTTATGTATAAGGTCTATGTAGTAGACGATTAGATAATGTAATGTTGTTACCAACATATATTAATTTCTTCTAGCTTGAAGTCAAAATCTATTAGGATTGTTCAAATAACATGTTTATATATGTATATGGAATTCAATATTTTCTCTTTAGTGCCCCTTGTCTTATTTTCAAAAGTCTTTTAAGTCATTTATAAAAGGGATTGCAAAAAATTATTTGAAAATGACATCGTCATGTCTTTATAAAAAATTGTCACTATTTTACATATTGTTCAAGTACACACATGGAATTATATAATTTATCTTCATTGGGAAAAATAAAAGAGAGTGTTATATTAACATTGTGAAATGATGATAGAATTTGCACTCAAAGTCTACGACCTCTTAACGGCTTTTCAAATCAACTGACAAATACAAGCAATGGAATACAAGACATCATATCCCCAACACTTCAAAACATTCTAAAATTAATTACTAAATTTTGGATAGACCACACTCATCAATGGGGATCTAGAGGGAGTACCACACTATTTATCAAAAGAGGGAAAGAGAGAATGGGAGGAAAGAATGTCAAAGATGAGAGAGGATGTGAGACGAATGACTATGCAAGCTGTTTATCCATCATTTTTCCTTAGGTTGTGTTTGATTGAAAGGGAAGTTTAAAGGAAGTGAAGTGAAATTTTCAAACTTGAAAATGAAACTTTTGTAATCATCACCACCCCGTATGATTATTATTAAATAATAAAAAATTTTACCTTATTTAGTAATGATATATTTTACTTGTAAATTTTTTTTTAGTAACGATGTAACTTTTAGTTTACATTTTTTAGAAAAAGATTTTAGATGCAAAGTAAAGTAAAATTTAATTATCAAATGTGACATGATAATTTTATGATGTAATCACATAGGGTAAACAAATTTTTTCTATTTTAAGTTCAAAAATGTTACTCCACATCCCTTCGATTTCCCTTGCAATCAAACAGAGCCTTATTTTCTTACATTTACGATAAAAATTTAGTTTTAAGAAGAAAAAAAAAGATTCTATGGAAAAAAATATCATCACCATATATAATAAAAGTATAAGGTAATTGTAATTATGATTATAAAAGATTTTATTTATAATACAGATCATCCTATACCAATCAAACAGTAAATTTGTTTTGACTGCCCTTGTCTTGTACCTTCCCTTGCCACAGTGGCACTAAGAAATGTAGGCTATTAGATTGGGTTTGTTCTAGCTCTTATCTTCAATTTTATAGGCATCATCCATGAATGCAAGCAGTTTACTTGCTTGCGGGGACATGCTCTACAAACTTCCATGCCTTCTGTTCCTTTTATAATGTACTCTAGGCATTGGCCTAGAACCTATCTAAAGATAGTGAACTTTTGCATTTCACAGATGACGGGCAGTCATTTCGCCCGTGGCTGGGCACAGGGAGCATGTAGCCTGGCAGGGAAATTTTTTTTTCCTTTCGTTTCAATATTCAACTTGATTCTATATTGAAGGCAACTAATTCCAATCTCAATACCAGTCTTGAACCATGAGGAAACCTTACTCCCATCTTCATACAAGATTTAGGTTGATGGCTTGATGCCTTGGGTACATTACAAATGGGGGGGCGGGGGGAGAGGAATAGAAAGACTAGTGGCTTATTTTGATCAAGTCCAGATTAACTTCCCATACATGAAGGTTTCACATATAATTTTGTGATGATGTGTGTCTTTTTGTTTCAATAAACACACCTCTATGCTACAATTAAGAGTGTTAAGAGGGAATCATAGGAAAAAAAATGTTAAGAGGGATATTTGTGGAAGAAAAAAGACACATGTCATTATGAAATCATACATGAAGAGGCGTTATTATAATGGGAGCTAATCCAAACTCAAGTTTGTAGACCATGTCAGGTAATGTGGTCAGTTGCTTAATTTGTTGCATTCATGGATTTAGTGTTGTCGATCAGCAAGTCATGCACTTCCATGTAAGTAGTTGGGAATTTAGTCGGAAGGCACAATTTCATATGTTTTTCAATTGGTATGTCCCAATGTGGTTATAACAACAGTATGATATTCTATATCTTGATTTTTTTTATGTGAAAGTACTTGGGACATCTCAAGATAAAAAGGAGAAGCTTCTCCAAATATTGTACATGGGTGGATTCTGTGTTGGTCAGATAACTTGTATCATTTAGAGGTATTTTGGATATTCATCCTACAAGAAAGAGCAATAAGGACAACAGATTCGTGAATATTTCTTTCTTCCACGAGAAGGAAAACGTTCTCTAAGGCCATGTTTGGTAGCCAAGAGAAGAATTGAAAAGAAAAAAAAAACTCTAGAAAAGAAAGGAAAAGAAAATAGGAGAAAAGAAATGAAATGGTGAGAAAATAATAAAAAGTATGTGTTTGGTTACCATCAAAAGAGAGGAAAAGAAAAGAAAATAATTTTTTTTTAATATTTTCTCATGTTTTTGGCAATAATTTTTTTTTTCTTTTTTGAGCGAAAAAAAAAAAAAAATTCACAATTCCCAGGGAAATTTTTAAAATTAAAAAACTGAATCTTCTCTTGGATCATGACATGCCAAGCACAAAGAAAAATTCTTAAACCAAGAAAAAAGAACAAAAAATTGTATTTTTTTTCTTTTCTTGGGCTGTGTTTAGTAGCCAAGAGAAGAAATGAAAAGAAAAAAGAATCTAGAAAAGAGAGGAATAGAAAAGAAATGAAATGATACGAAAATAAAAAAATATGTTTGTTTGTCTACCAATAGAAAAAAAAAAAGAAAAGTTTTCCTATTTTCTTGTGTTTTAGGCAAGACCTTTTTTTTTTTTTTTTTTTCAAGTAACAGAAGAAAACTTCACCATTCCCAAGGTGAATTTTGAAACTCAAGAAACGACTATTCTCTTGATTTAAGACATTCCAAACACAATGAGAATTTCTTAAACTAAGAAAATTGTACATTTTTTGTACTTTTTCTTTTCTTTTCTTTTCTTCTTTTGGATATCAAACACAAACACAGTCTAAAGAAAAATATAGAGAGAGCTAAAAGCATAAACATGGACACGACAATTTAATAGCCAAATCTAGAAAAGAATAAAAGTGCGATACAAGAAACATATAGAGTTGCGTTAGAACTTAGAACATCAATTTAACATGTGATCAATCTGTAACATCATATGTTTTGTAAGGTTTAGGTTGCATGTCATGTAGCTTGGTTATTGGTTAGCTATGTTCTTTTCATGGAAAGAAATAAGGAATTCTTATTACTAAACACTTATATATTTAGATAGGTTGATCAAGCAAAATTAACATGATATGAGCACCATACAAATCAGACATGAAATAACAAAATTGCATCCATTCCTAATAATACGGCTTTCGTTTAAACCTATCATTTCTTTACCCTTACTATACGAAGTTGATAATGCTCTCCCAATTGTTTTCGATACTCATACCACACAAACCCATATATAGGCAAGGGATTTTCCACTTATTGTGGGCAAAGGATTTTCCCATAGACCCATACTGCCTCTCTTTCTTCTTCTTTCTTTTTCTTCTTTCTTCTTCTTCTTCTTCTTCTCTTTTTTTATTTTCTATTAATCTTTATGCATTCATGCAAAGAAGGGGGTAACGCTATGTACATATGAACCTCCCCAGTGGGGGGAGCCTCATGAACTAGGGAATTTGGATTACCTCGCCTTGAGGAGACGTCCCATCGATGATCCAACGATCCATGAGGTGACCTGACTAACTAACCACGAGTCAGAGGTGTCAGAAGCACCCCCCCCCCAATGGATAGCTAGGTCACCCAAAGGGACGTACCTTAGGGGGAGGTGATTTAAACCTGCATTATGTACCCCTTTTTTTGTGTACTCAAGTAGGAGATGTCACCATCCTACATGGAATATAAATGATGGAAAAATATTACATATAAGACAAAAAGTTATGAAACTAATATTCTCACTAGTATTCACAATTAATAAAGGTGTTTGATCTATACCATATTTTGGACTCTTTCAAGTTTACACGAAGTTTGTGTGTATTTTTATGACCATCATAATTAGGTAAAAATGAAGAACGAGGTTATAGTCGGTATCTCACTAGTAGATTGCATGTGTTTCAGGAGCTCACATGTTTGATTCTTCTATGTTCATCATATGCCTTATGACAACCTTCCCCCAACTTTCACTTCCCCCCTCAATTCACTGTCGACAAAATCCTATGGAATATTGTTAAGGGTTTAAAGAGATAGTTAAAAATCCGAAATCGATTCACATTCGTATCCAGTCAAAGGGTATCTGAATTCGAATTACTCAAAATATAATTATCCGATTCAAAGAGATATCCAACTAATCGTATAAATATTAAGTAGTTAGTGATCTTGTTGAGGTTCTTGAAGATTCAATAACTTTTAGAGAATTAAAAAAAAAAAGCTAAGATAACTGAGAGAAATGGATTTTAAATGAACCGTATCCTTCAAAAAGAGAAAGATTTGGGTCACACAAATAAAAAATATAAATAGATGATTGAAAATTTGAATTTGATTTTCATCCATATCTATTTAAAGATATCTAAATCTGATTAGAGAATATCCAAATCCGATGTTATCTGTATCTAATCCCCGCTTAAAAAAAAAAAAAAGTGGATGCTGATGAGTATAATAAGCTTTTGGCTGCGGAACCCTTTTCCACCCTGGAGGCGGCTAAGTGATTCTAACCTCAGATTCCCACTCTAAAAGCCCACTCTCTTATGCGTCCTATCAAACCGATTTCCACTCCAAAAATGGGCCACCGGGGTTCATGAAACTTGGCCACTAATAGAAATGCCACGTGATAATTTTTTTTTTCTGATGACTAATAAGAGGTTTCCTATCATTGAACCCTCCAAGGGAATATTTTAATTGCCAAATATGATGTCCCCCCATTACCCACCAACCGGACTCTTAATCCCACAATGATTCCTACGTTTCACTCCCACTACCCAAGCTTTGAAGGAGTTTTTAACACTAATCTGTTCTATAAGCGGTTTTAAGAATTAAGATATAATTTTAAAGACAAAGTTTCCCTTGATCATGCAGGGAGATTTACAGTGCGACCCAAGGGTTGGAAATCCTGCACACCCCTCCCCAACCCTTCGAATGACCATGATGGTGCGTGGTGAACGATTATGTACCTTTAGACAAATTTGATTCTAATTTTAATAGCAAATTCTTATTGTTGAAAACTTGATCCTGATTTTAATAGCAAATTCTTATTGTCATCATGCAGGTTTTTTTTTTTTTTTTTTTCGGTAGAAAGACACCATGCAAGTTACAATAGACTTTGTGATACCAACCAGGGGTATCAAGCCAATCCTTGACTAGCACATAATTGAATTTAGCTGACAGAGAAAGTACTGAATTGACTATTTAGTGAACGGTTAGATTACAATTTTAATATATATATATATATATATATCTTTTTATGAGAAAAAAAAAAAAAGTCTAGAAGGCAACATGGCCTGTATACCTAGACAAAAAAAGGGGCAAAATAAATACCCCACCCCATGAAAAATATAAAATTTTTGTCGTTGTTGGTGATTCCGCTTGTGCTCCCCATGTTGGTGCAAGAGCCAAATTGCCTTTTAAGGAACCTTCTCCCCTTTTTTATTTAATCTATTAGTCTCATGTAAACCAATTAATTTGATGGACTAATCCATAACTAACTAATTAAGTGAGTTGATTAATAACCGATCCAACTGCTAAACTGATGAATTAAGGACCAATTAGGGTGTCAAAAGACTCAAAACTTGGCTGAACTGATGACCCAAACCAAGTGTGAAACCGGTTACCTCATTAATAGCCTAGTTTGAAACTTTCCAATATTTCTCCCTACCTATCATTTATAGACTCTCCTTCCCTTTCCTTCTTTTTAATTATCCAATGTTTGACTAAAAATGTGTATTCTTTTAGATCCTATTGGATATCCATCGATTCTAGGTGGAATTGATTTTTCATAATTTTATGATTTTTAAAAATAAAATTAACGTCTGATAGTCTGATAATAGTATTCTAGTATCATTCTTGAAATAAAAAGAAAATATACATATATATATATATATATATATCAAAATCAGCATTTTATCCTCTCCTTTATCGTAAACAGAAGGTTGGGCATTTTAGTCTCATATTTAGAACTTATGAGAAAAATATATATATATATATATATATATAACGATTATAACTAAGGTTAGGCAGCCAACCAACTCATTAAGGCTGTGTTTAGAAGTCAAGAAAAAATAAATAAATAAATTGAATTTGTTAAGAGATAATCAAATAAAAACTCAAAAAAATAAAATAAAAAAATAAAATAAAAGACATAAAAAGATAAAAATCATAATTATGTAATGATCGTTTACCTGTCTATCTCTTAACAAATTCAATTTCAAATTAAGGATTGATAACTAGTCAACCAATTGTTAACCAATTTCAATCTCAACCAAGGTTTAAAAACTCAAGATTGAACAAATTTATCCCTATTTTTTAAGAAATTACTGTTTAGGACCATTTTTACCCTTATATTTTACCAGTGGATTGATATCAGAATGATCAGGATCATGGGATAGATCTTGGCCA
The DNA here is from genome assembly GCF_013358625.1 of Macadamia integrifolia. Lineage (NCBI taxonomy): Eukaryota > Viridiplantae > Streptophyta > Magnoliopsida > Proteales > Proteaceae > Macadamia > Macadamia integrifolia. The sequence continues at coordinate 33,720,829 of NC_056560.1, read as the reverse complement.
ATACCAATATTGGTGGAGATCGATCCAGACAATCCTCACCGATCCGTTCTGATCCGATTTTTAATACCATGTTCCTAACCCCTCAAGGTGTAGAACAGATTAAGGTCGGACCAAAACAGACCACAACCGACCGTTTGATACCCTTAATTGCAACGTGCTGAAATTTGTTTAAAATAAATAAAAAATAAAGATTCAAGAAGCCTTGATTCGAATACGTACGCGGTCGATGACTTGCTCTACAGACCACGCTATAGCTTCCCCCTACTTCTTCCCCTTCTGTTACTTCCGGAGCATAAATAAGCATTCCGGGAACGCTTTCGGCTGCCCTTGTTTAATAAGATGAGTAATTCTTTCTTTGTAGCAGACGTAACCCTTCTTTCTTCGCTCGTTTAAGCTCTCTTCTTGGGAGCCAGAAACCCTCTTACAATCTTGCTTCATTGTTACTTCTCTGTTGAAATCAATTAGGAAGAAATAAAACCCTAATTGTAAAGACTCTGATCACTGCAAAAAATGGAGTTTCAGAGTCACGGAGGAATGTGGATGAGAGGAGAAACCATTGGCAAAGGGAGTTTCGGTACTGTTTCTTTGGCCAAAGCAAAACACAAGTCCAAGAAGCGTCGGGGACTTTTTCCGCTATTGATGGCTGTGAAATGGGCTGAGGTTTCTCGCTCTGGAACGCTTCAGAAGGAGAGAGAGATACTCAGTAGGCTTCAAGGATGCCCTCACATTCTGCACTGCTATGGTGATGAGATCACTACTGGGAATGGTGAGTTAACCTATAATGTCTTACTGGAGTATGCCTCCGGAGGAACCCTGTCTTCTCGGATTAAGGACTCCAGCGGTGGATTGCCGGAAGCCAATGTTAGGCGCTACACCCGTTCGATTCTTCAGGGTCTTCATCATATCCACCGTCATGGTTACGTTCATTGCGATATCAAGCCTCAGAATATTCTGCTCGTGCCAAGCTCGTCTTCTTCTTTGGGCACAAATCATAAAGATTATGTAGCCAAGATTGCTGACTTTGGTTCGGCCAAGAATACCGTACAGGAACAGAGGAAGAGGAAGGGCTTCCATTCTTTGTCTTTGAGAGGAACCCCTCTCTATATGTCGCCTGAATCCGTTGCAGGGAAGGAACAGGACGCCCCCTCCGATATATGGGCTCTTGGGTGTGTCGTGGTGGAGATGATTAGTGGCAAGCCTGCCTGGAATTGCGAGCCTGATATGGATGTTGATGAACTTCTGGCCCGGATTGTCTCCGGCAAGGAATTGCCTGAAACCCCGAGTGAGTTGTCCAAAGAAGGGAAGGATTTCTTGAAGAGATGTTTTGTGAGGACTAGCATGTTTAGATGGACTGCTGACATGCTTTTGCATCACCCGTTTGTATCAGAGGATCCAGAATTTCCAAACGATTCAAAGGTTCAATTGGTGGGTAGTTTTGTGGAAGAACTTGCATCAGGAGGTCGAAAGAGAAAGAGGATCAGTGATTCTGATCAATCTTCTTCTTTATCTGATGGATTCGAACCAGTATCCAAGGCTTTAATTACTACAAGGCAGCAGGATTGCTGTTCAATTAGAAAATTTGCTGCAGCTTCTTGACATTGAAGTGCCATATCTTTGGTATTCTAGTTAACTGTAGGAGGAACTGATCATTGACAATTCATTTTTTGACTTTTCAAGGGTAACTTGTCTGTAGGGATGGATATTATTTAGATTCTTTAGGGTGGTTGCATTGGGTTGGGGAAATTGTAAATCTTGGATAAGATGGATACAGGAATTCAGATGGTGGTGTTTATACATGTACACAAACACTTGATCTTTTTCTGTTTAATGCAATAGTTTCTGACAATTCTCTTTATTATGTCCATGTTGTTGTTCTATCATTATCAAATATTCTTGGTAGCAAACTAGTGCATTATTCCTCTCAAGATGTCTTGCACAATAACATTGTAATACCCAATTCGGTCTCTCTTCTATATTAACAGACAGAGAATGTGGACGCTCTCTTTCCCTCTCTCTCTTTTTCTCTTCGAACAAGAATACATGCTCAGAAAATTTACAAACCCTGTCCAACCGTGTCTATATATGGCCTGAAAAGTGAAACAGGGCATGCCTTTTACAATGTTCTTCTTTTTCTTCCTGCTTAGATACTACTTGTTCTCCCACAATCTAATAATTTTCTGCATCTTTCTCATTGCAAATGAATCTAGTATTCATTCTTTGTTCAACGTGTCTTTTGCTTTCTCCATCATGACCAAGTATTTGTGTTCGTTGTGATAGATTGGATGGTACGGATGCTTTTCCAAGGTTTTGGGTTTGGTTGAGGATTAGAGGTGCATCAAATTTAACCATGAGGACAGGAAAAGCTTGAAAGTTGGCCTCAAGTCCCATGCCTTCATACATAGAGTGCAGTTAGGTGTATTCTCTGGCCTGCACTTTCAGAGTTTTTAAATCTCGACTCAATCAGAGTTATCTGCTTAGATTGGCCACATGAGTCCAGTTCTACAATATCACATTATCTTGGGTCTTTTCATGTTTAACCACAAACACTTTTCTCATTGCACTGTGTCAACTGAAGGTATTCTTGGCCTTATTAATTGTCCTTTTAACACTTCAACGTGCACTGTCTCACTCTCTGTCCTCACTCATGCAACCAGGTATCTTTCCGCTTATTCATCTCAACATCTACATTTCAGCCACACTCATTTCTCTTGGTATGACCCTTTGTTTCTTGGTTGCCAAACATTCTGCCCCATAAAGCATGGATTCTTTGTATGAATTTCCATCTTTAATGTTCTGTTCTGATTGAACATCAATCTGGAAGCAATACTTACTCCATTTTCTCATTCTGATTATGTGTAAAACATTCTCTTCAATCTCCAGCCCGGTGGACCTAGTGAACCAATCATGTGAACAGGCAGATCAACCCTCTAACCTGGTCGGCTGTCTTTTTCTGAAAGCTCCCATTTTCAGATGGATGGGGTGGTTTCATTGGCTGGTCAAAGAGAGACTGAATCCCCAAAACATATTGAGTACCAAACTGGGCTTCAGTTGGAATTCTAACTTTGTACCTCTTCTCTCTCCGTTGTCAAGAATCAAAACTAATTATAGACATAAACTAGTCACTTTTTATGGCACAAACTAGAGTCTATGTCAGGCAACCAACTCATGCTATGGCTTCTTCATTTGTCTATAGGGAGATATGAAGTATCTAATACTACTAGTGACTGGACTGATGACCTTATAGGAGTCTTAGAGAGTTCCTATGTACAATGAAGAATAGCGTACTTGAAAGTGGAAGTTCAAGGGCAAAGGTGAAGTACCTAATATTCATTTTCCTATGTATCTTGGCTTATTTGTGAGGAATTTTGTGTTTTTGTTCGATGACAGTTTTACCCACAGCAGAGAGCCTAGATACAGTATAGAGTTATACAGTTGATACACCATAGTTTTCAAGGCGTCACCTAGGCATCCAGTAGTCCTTTACTGGAATGGCGACTTGGTTGTCCAAGCGTCGCCTAGGTATCACCTTGATTTTCCCCCTCCTCCAACGCCTGGAGTTGCCTAGACGCTGTGACAACTATGTGATACACATGGGAGTTGAGATGCATGCATCTTGGAGTTGCCTATGCTAAAGTTTGATTTAATTAGATGGGAAATTCTTTCTGAAAACTACAGACGTGTGTCATAAACATCTCAAAAGTACATAATGAATATTGTCTTTTCTAACGCCTCCCCTTTTTTGGTAATTTTTCCCTTTTTGTTTTACCTCACATATACCTCAGTTTCCCTCTTTCCTATCCTAGTTGTACAAAATACATTGTTGCTGTTTTGCCTTCCAAATAGGTTCATGATTGCTTAATTAGAATTGTTCAGAAATGGTTACTTTTAGTGATTTTAGCAGATTGGTGACCTCTATATCGTGCCCATTTTGTATTTGGATATTGTTTTGAAATTCAAGAAATCAAATGACAGTTTTAAGATTCAAATTAAATATGATCAAAGGTAATGAAGCTCTTGGCATTGTTAGCATGAGAGACTAAATTTTGAGGATCATTTAAAGTCAACTTTCTCTTATGTCCTTTTTTTGTATCTAGTCGTTGGACTCTTCAGTTCTTGACAAGCTCACAGTTAAATCCTTATTTAATCAGCTTGTGGGAATGTGGGTACAACAACATTGACATTTATGTCTAAATCATATCGAATGCATAAGCTCCAAGTCAAATCTTTGACCGCCTAAAAGTTAAATATCCCCTGAACATAATGATAAATATAGACTATCCTCTCAATGTGTGCTTTATTCGGAAGGGAATTTGAAGTTTGAATGTCACATTCCCTTCTCGCGCTTAGTAAGAGAAGGGTTTACAATAACAGAAATAATTTCCATCCAACAACAAAAAAAGGAACTAGTGATATATGATGGATAAAATAAGGAAAGCCTAATCAGTCTTCACAGGCTCCCCCCCCCCCCCCCCTTCTCAATCTGTATCGAGACATTAAACATGCCCAGCTTATCCAGCATTTGTCATGTTGCCAAGTTCTCCTAGCAGGCTTCAACAGCATATGCAAGCTGCTACGGCCTTCAGAAACAAATGGAATTTCTTTTTGGAGTTACTCTTTCTCAATAAAATTATACTCAGCCTGAATTCTGCCCAATTAATTTTAATTGGATTAGGGGCTTCTCGGACAGTGACTTTGTTCTCACAACATAAATCAACTGGACCTTGAACTAGAAAACAAAGTTCTTGTAACAGCAATTTCAACCATGGCACCTTCCAAACCCAAGAGCCATTGACCAGATACAGGCTCTTGTATTAAATTTTACTGATGCAGTGGTTGAGTAGTGTAAGGGATCTATGTGAGCTTGTTTTGCTTTGCCTCTATCCTGCACAATATATTTTGTTGTTACTCCTTTTTCAAGTTTTTCTTGTTTCTGTCTAGGAAAAAGAATAGTTACCATCTCTCTGTTTTTATCAAGGAAACATTTTCTGTCTTTATCGAGGGAAACACTTTGGTTACCCTGCAACCCTTTTTTATTTTTTTTAATAGGTACCCTGCAACTTGATCAATCCCTGCACACTGATGATAACAAAATAGAGGATTCCACCACTCTATGGGTAGTAATGAAGATAAGTGCACTGAAAAATTGATCAAATGATAAAAACCAAACTCATGGGTTAGATAGGGGGAAAACAACCCTTGGGTCAAGAAGTACATATGTTCTACCATAAGAAACATGGTTGTGTGAAAATTGGATATTTATTTCAGATTTTTTTTCTAGGCCTGGGTATCTCTTGCACCAAGTTTTGCCATGGAAGGGTAGTGCTGCAATTCTGATTGTATGGATATATAGGAAATGATCTAGATTGGCCATATATATTAAATTTCAAACTTAGATTCAATCATATACCTTCCCATGTATTTCAGCCATCCATTTCTTCTTAGAAAAGTTTCATTTCTTCGTTAGATTTTCAAAGCTTTATTCTACCACTTGGCTAACTCCGTCTCTGCTGGTCTAGGGAAACCCTCTATCCAATCATGTGGCAGATATTTGTGCCAGTAAGGATACCCTCTAGGTTTTTTTTTGCTCGAAACCCCCTCTAGATTTGCTAGACTAGAAAAACTTATATTTATTCTCATCTTCATCTTTAGATATAATCCAAGAGCTTATTTAAAAAAAATTGAGGGAGGGGGAAGGGTGTCAGCCTCCAGCTTTATTAACCAAAAGCAAATGGCTAGATTTTGTGAACATTAAAACTAGAGAATTGATCTGTGAGCAATCACACAGAGAAAACACACGCAGAGAAAGAAATATGGGAGGGCTGAAATGTTGCCTTGCAATTTCATTCAAAAAAGGCAATAGAACTAGTTTACTAATTTATAGAGAAAATAAATTGAAATGTAAAGAACTTATGTTGAAAGATATTGAAAGCAAGTGATAGAGTACCCCTTACACATCTCATTGATCAAATTTCATCCATGGAGGAAGTGTGTTAAAATTAAGTTCAAAATGTAAATTAAAATAAAAAAAATGCCACTAGATTCCTCTGTAGTGCAATGACATTCTTGTAGTTTGTGAAACTTCTTGAGTCTTTCCAATGCTTATTTTACACTGAAATTTATGGGATGGGCTTGTGAGTCACCTATCACATGAACCCACTTGCACCTATTCAAATTTTGCCATGTGGCAAGAAAGTGTGACCTTGTTACAAGAGGCATGTCACAAACCTTTGTGATGCTAAGAATTCCCCATAGGAGAAAGAAATAAAACTAGAAAACTCTAAAGCTAACGATGTGTGTTTTTTGGGTAACCATTAACCATGGATGTGAGCTCTTTCCACATGGCGGGCATGGACTTGCCCATCAAAAATGAATTTTAACAGGAGGAAATATGAAGATTGTTATGATAAAAAGGTTTCATTGAAAGATACTGACTTAAAAAGTAATACCTTCATAGAAAAACATCCTCAGAATGTGAGTGCTCCATATTAAGTTTTTCGATCTAGGAATGCATTTTTATCCATTCATTATAAAAATAAGGCGACGATCTTTGTTATCCTTTTGCTTCATTGTAATGTCCACTCTTTTTTTTAGCTGGTTTCTACTTTCTGATATGTGTTATGTGTTTTCGAGCTGTTCAATTCAGGCTTGGTAGGTCTGGTTATTCAGTGACCTTGTTACAGTAAGCTCATCTATGAAATGTTTTTCTTTTAGCATTTTTATGACAAAATATGCACCTTGATGACCATCTCACACCTTGCAATTATGCTTCTGCCTATTAATCTGGACTGTCCATCTTTTGGGTTAACACTTGAATGGCCTATTCCAGGAATAACTTGTGCATGCGTTATTGATTATACAACGCTTTGTTTCCCATTACTGGGTTAACTGTGTAATGAACAGAACCCAATCTTCCATTTTTTATTTCTTCAGATGAGAATGCCTCAAGCCCAGCGTGAAATAGAAGCCAATTGTCTGAGTACCACAGAAAGCAAATTTCATTATGATCAGTTTAACAGAACTAGACCTACATATCTATGATATAGTGGTAGTTGTACTTTTGTAGTAGTGACTAGCAGCAATGGAGGAGGTTGTATTGGTAGCATTACCATATGAGCAGTATGGGAGAGATGGTGGTGCTTTTGGTAGTCACTCTTTTTTGTCAATGTGATGGTGATTACAAGTGTGCCATGACTAACCCTGACTAAATACTTCCAAATACAGGGTTTTATACACAATTTCATGGAAGAGACTTTTGGAGTGGAAATGGGGAGAGGTTAACTAAGTTGTATCCTAACGTAAAACAAAACCATTACTGAGTAAAAAAAATTGTAGCAGCTATTGTTCTAGCCAAGGACTTTTTAGAGGAAGTAGGAGACTTCAGAAATCAGAGGAGACGAGAAAAGGAGAATACCATTTTTTTTTTTTTTTTGCTAAGGACGGGTATCTAGGCCTTCGGCCTGACTAGTCCCGTGGGCCCATACGGGCCCCACAACTGCATGGACCAGGTCATACCAGGGTTGAATGAGAACCATTCAACTTTCACTGAAAGCAGTGAAGAGCACTAAACACCCCCGTGTGAGTGGCCCAAGGTACGCCTAGTGGGAGTCAAAACTTAGGACATCCGAACGTAGCAGAATACCATTATTAGCTAAGCAGTGGAAGAAGTTGTGAAGTCAACACGAGGGGCATAATCTAATGATGTCTACTCCTATTCAATCAATGAGTTCTAGTTGATTGAAAGGATCTTATGATCAATCCACAGATTTCTTCAATTCCATTAGCAATGATTATTTGGAATGTTTGTGAGAGGGCTTGAAGATTTCTTAATCAGTCTTGGACGAACTCAAAGGACCATTCTCTGAATTAGATCATTAGCATGCATCCTTCTCTTCCTCCTCGAGAAACCTCGTGCCAACTTAATACACCTGATTTCATGTCTGCCCTATGCTCCCCCATCCCTCTCCCACATTGGTTTTTTCCGTTTACTTTTCAAAACTGGGGTAGCCTAGAGCCACTAGGAACAGTTTCAGAAGGCACAGAATGTATTTCAGATACCATGTATGATTGCATAGTGTCTATTTCCACTCAAGCTATCCAAGTAACTAAATCTAGAAAACTAAAAAGGAACTTATGATGAAGAAAAATTAATACCAAATTAGTTTGTGATGAGATTTGGAATTTCATTCATTGATCAATCAAAAAGAAATTCAACAATATGAAGATCAATTCTTCTGTATTCTTCATTTTCAAACAGAATGAATAAAGATATTTCATCACTCTTGTGCACTAATACTAAGCAAAATCTCCAGCTGGTGGTGGGGGGGATTTGATTTTCGTACTAAATCTAGATGTTCCATTCAGCAGAAGACAAAAATTACCCTGTACAATGATGATGTTCCTGCTTCACTAAGCCCCCCCCCCCTACTTTTTAAGCATCTGGATCAGTACAAATTGGATGGTTTGAAATATTTCTTCCCAGTTGAGTTTCATGTCAAGGCCGCGATTGACATGCTGAAGGGAAACTATCTGAACTTGACCAATGGTGAAAATCCTTCCAATGGTCTTGAAAAACAGCTTCAACATGCTGAAGGAAAAACTATCTGAACTTGATTAGTTGTGGAAATTCCTGCCAATGGACTTGCTGTCTAAATCTACAACTTCACAGCTTCACGCCACAGTAAAATTGGATATAGGAAAATACAATATCGAATACTTTCAGCAATTCATTGGAAACTAAGATAAAAAAAAAAAAATGGACATCACTTTGGGACACATGCGGATCGCCACCCTGAGTGGCTAAAGTTAAGCCACTCTATGAGGAAAGTCCTCAGGTTGAGTCATTGCGAGTTCATCCCAAACAAAACGAAACCATTACTGGTAGGGATGATGCAGATAAAATGCTAATAGCCGCTTCTACGGCATGAGCTTTAAAAAAGAGTGATATCAATTGTATTACAGAAATTTCAATATATTTGTTATATAATTTGGAAGTGAAAAAAGGGGCTCAAGTCTGCAAAACTGAGAAAACATTAAATAAAATAAAATTTGATAGTCTTCAAAAGGTATATCTGTGGTATAAAATACACCAAAAAATTTCATAGATTTGTTTAGTTAATGTGGAATTTCATAGATTCTACAGACTATGCCACAACTAAGAGACTAAAGTGCAGGTGCATTCCCTTAAGATACCAATCCAGCCAAATATAACCTCTACGTATCAATGCCATTTACAACAAGAGAAAAAGTACATGAGTTATTTAGTAAGAAATAACTGGTATTAAATTAGAAAAACATCGTTGTCATGACAAATTATGGGGAAAAAAATCTCAGTATTTGTATGAACATGTATAGAATTCAGTTTTTCTCTCTTTTAACATTGGAAATCTGAAGGGTCAGCTTTCCCTGAAGGTCAAAGATAGTGATAACCAACAAAAAGTTGGGCAGTTGTGCAAAAGACTGAGCAGTTTCTTCTTTTGCCTTGTAGGTTTTGGGAACGATATTTTGCATGGAAGGGCAAGAAATGTAATGGTTGTGGTTAAGAGGATTTACTTGTCCACAGAAACAACTCACCTTCAGATATTTGGGGACTCTAAAATATACTGTCCTATATGGGCCGTGCAGGAAACCAGCCCTCATTTAACACCTAAGCAACAAATGTGATTTGTTTGTATTAGTTTACCTCACTTTGCGAGGGCTGTTTCTTAACTCAAACCCACAATCACTAGGTGATAATGGAGCAACTTTTATAATTGCGTAAAGGTCACCCCTTTCCTCTTTATAATGACTAATGATTTGAAAATACCATCCATATTCCTTGGGACAATTTAAAACAGCTCGTCACAATAGTGGGCCTGAACTATGGGTGCAATTCTCATTATATCAACCTGAGCCCACCCTAACCTACCTTGAGCCCGAACAGGGATAGAGGTGAGATACCTCGGCCCTGAGGGCAGGTCATGGCTGAGAATTTTTGGCCCTGAGCCAAGGCCGGGGCTGGGCCATGGTTGTGGCTTCAAGTTGGCCCTAGCCCCAATCTGAGCTTGTCTTCTTCTTCTTGAACTTGTGTAGCTCCTGCATCTCCCTTCCCACTCCCCATGGTTGGAATCAGTGAGGGTGTTCCCACCTACCCTTGCCCTGAGGGGTCAAAGTTGGATTTTTCAGACCTTGAGTCAGAGCCTGTCCAGACTCCAGACCGAGCTAGGGGACCCAGGTTGGTTTAGGTTTAAAAAGCCGGCCCAAACCCAACCCTGTTGTTGCAGCCTTAGCGTGAACTCTGTTCCATTTACATCTCATAGTTGAATGACGTAAATGAACTCATGATCCTTATCTTACTGATGTGATGGTCGAATTCTTACTGAATCACTGCCTCCTTCAATTACTAAACTTGATCGATAATCCCACTATCCAGGGAAGGAAACCACTTCCAAGCTGATAAACGCCGGAAAATTTTCAGGCGGAAATATTGTTAAGTCTTGTACTGTTCTCCGGTTATATTTCTGGTAACAATGAAAGCCGTGGTAATAACGAGCTTTGGCGGTCCAGAAGTTCTTCAGCTTCAAGAAGTTGAAACCCCTAAAATCGGAGACGACGAAGTGTTGATAAAGATTGAGGCCACCGCACTGAACAGAGCTGATACCGTTCAAAGGAAAGGATCTTATCCTCCTCCCAAAGGAGCAAGTCCTTATCCAGGCCTTGAGTGTTCCGGATTCGTCGAAGCTGTCGGGAAGAACGTCTCCCGGTGGAAAATCGGTGATCAGGTTTTTGAATTCGTTCAACATATTTGGTTTTTGTTCTCTGTTTCTCATTTGATTTTTAGAAATGGAAATTCCATGTCATTGTAAATGGTATTTGATTAGTATTAGTTTACAGCTTCAAGTCTCTTGTTGGTCTATCTTAGTTTTGTTCATTGGAGAAGCTACGTTGCTTAGTTGTTGGATTACTGCTAATGATTTCCAGTATTGCACAAATTATATAGTGAGTTTTCATTAGAATTGAATGTGCTGTCCCCAGGGGATAATTCATGATAGAAAGGAACCATGGGTTTTTCCTGGGCAGTAAACCAAATTAATTTTGAAGTCCTCAGTCTTGCCTCATCTTATGTTCCGATCATCTATGGTACTTTTAACTTATATTACAATGTTGATTGCGTTCATAATATTGGCCTTATGGTGATTCATGAAATATATATATTGCTCAGGTATGTGCTCTTCTTAGTGGAGGAGGCTATTCGGAAAAAGTAGCTGTACCTTCTGTGCAAGTTCTTCCTGTCCCACATGGTATTTCTTTGAAGGATGCTGCTGCCTTTCCTGAGGTGGCATGCACTGTCTGGTCAACTGTTTTTATGATGAGTCGGTTGTCCGCAGGGGAATCTTTCCTGGTACATCCTTTTACCAACATCCTTCTTTACTTTCCCTTCCCCCCCTTCTTCTTTGATGATATGTATATTCTTATTGCTTTACATGTGGGTAACTAAGATGGTGGTCTGATAGAGTTCCACACTTCCACTTCCCATGCCAACATGGCCAGGGGAAAAAAAAATGCAGTTTTATCTTCATGTGTTCAACAGCTTGTACTCTGAAGGGAAGAATACTATGTGTTGCTTGATGTATTCATGCGCACTGAACATGTGAATATAGGGGTCATTTATCCGATAGATGATCTAAAAAGAGGCAATACTCATCCAAGGGAGAGAGGTCTTCTTGCTCTCGGCCTCTCCCTCTCCTTAGTATTGAACCAAGAGTAAAGAGAGAAATTAACAGAAAGTGAGGGAAACTTAAAAGAGCTGAATATAGGGATCCTTTACCAGATGGAAGATCTAAAAGGAGGCAATTCTCATCCAAGCTCTTCTTGCTCTCAGCCTCTCCCTCTCTTTTGCCTACTTGCCATACTGTTGAATTAACTGAGAGAAAAGAGAGAAATTAAAAGAAACTGAGGGAAACTTAAAAGATCTGCAGGGTTCTTCGAGGAAACCCACCTCCAATTAACCATGAGAAACAACTTCAATTCCTTCTTGGCTACATCTGGTCTCAGATATTAGTCGCTGTAGTAACTGAAAGAAAGAAATAACTGCCCCATCTCCCACGTACACCCCCTTGATGCAGATGACTGGCTTGGAAGCTCAGGCCAGAATTTGGCCTCCAGTTCCAGTAGGGTAATATATTCTTTTATTTATTTATTTATCAGAACTTAATTATAGTGGGGTCTTTAGTGTCTTTCAATAGGTTTTTGAGTCTAATTTAGTTCCAACTCAGCTTCAGTTTTAGATTGTGATTAGGAATTTTAGTTTTAGTTGGCCTTTACAATCTATATATAGGTGCATGTAACCCTATCAATCCAACAGAAATGAATGAATAGTATTGAATTTTATTTCATGTTGCTGCTGTTGCACGACTGCTGGTTGGTTCTCTTCTTCTTCTTCACCCTCTGTCGACAGATCTGGTTTTCTTCTCTCATGTATGTTGTTCCCAACTTCTCTCCCTATTCTCCTTTCCTGTTCCCTCTTATTTTTTTTCTTCTTCTTCTGCAGTATACTTTTTTTTTTTAATTTTTTTTCCAGTTCATTTTATTAATTGAGGCTTGGTAGGAACTACACAACCCCAGTTAGGATCACTAATCAATCTCAAACAAGGTACTGACTTCATGTACTGATAACAGTATGTGGAACCAGCCAATACCTGTAGTTAAACTAAACTACCCTCTTATATCCCCAATAACACCTTAAAACGATAGCTTATAACCTGCCTAAATAGGCACAACAGTAACACCCAAACTCACAATCGGCTATACTCAGAATAGGGACAGACCAGAAAAACTGAATATAGACAGAACACCAATAACAGCCAACAGATAGGACTCAAATCCCAATCGGGGTTTTAATAGGATGAAACAGAACCCCAAATATCAGAAAAAACTACTGAACTAATTATAAATTACCTGAGTTCTTGAAGTAGGTCAAAATTGGGGGATTTCTCAGATCTCACATACCTGGCCTTGGATCAGGCTGCAAGTAGGATCGAGTGGAGGTCTTGATGGGATGAGTTGACCCTCCAAAGATCAGCAGCTAGTTCTCACAGGTTGGGGTGATCGACCTCAGTTAAAGTTTTGGAAGAAAACCCTGAATCTGGAATACACAGGTAGTACTCCTTGATAGATCAGCTACAACAGTATTGTCCTTCAAAAGGAAGCTTCAATTGGAGAAGTAGCAGACCAAAAGTGGTTGCAGTTGTAATGTAGAAATAGGTCACTGTTAACCTATCCTACAAGGCTACAACTGGGTCACAAATTAGAACCAGTAGGGGTACTGCCAACAGAAATGGTGGATGATGGGGTCGATGGTCATATCCTGTGGACTGAAGATGTTCTTCAGGTTTGAGACAGGTCTGAGAAGGACTCCTAAGTTGTAGGTCTACAACAGCAGCAGGAAATCAACAAAACATTGAATTGCTGGGTCTAAGGATGGCAGGAATGGTTTCAACAGAGCTTGATATCACCAACAGCAACCTCACCACAATAACATATCAGGGTAGTGATATGTTCCGTAGGAATAAGTCTCAGACAGATTCAATGGGTCTAGGGTTGAAGAAATATAAGATAGAAACAAGGAGAAGAAAAGAAGGCATGTAGGTATCTCAACTACTGTAGAGAAGCGATCCCACCTATCTCCATCAGGGCATCTCACCCAGGCCCTCTCTCACAGATGCTGAATCACACAGCAAACCAGCTTATAGCCATTCTTTCATTCCTAAAATAGTTGGAGCTATAACAGCCCCTTCTCTTGTATTAATAGCCTTCAAAACCCCTTCTTGCATGGAAGCGAATCCACTTACAAATTTACAAGTAATGAAACCCCATGTCTCCGATCACATTTAGGTGGGTGTCCCGGAGGTGTTGATTCGCGATGTTTCTTTTTTTGTCCCCTTTTCTTTCTTTTGCATTTTATCTTGTACTATCACGGATCCATGTAGCTGACCCCATTTAGTTGGGAAAAAGGCTTTGTTGTTGTTGTTGTTGTTCATTGACTGATGTAGATAGGGTGTCAAAAGGAGGGCACAACCTGATCAATTCTTGGTTCAGTTCTGTCCCAAGTTTGGTCCTGGTTTGACAGCCTTCCCCCTTCCATCGATCCAGAAGATCAAGCCTATATTTGTCTTCAAGTGAACTTCTAGAAGCCCAGTCAGTTCAACCATTGATGGGGGCAGCAACAACTGTTAGAATCTTCAAGAAAATCTCTACTGATTTGAGTTTGAGTCTCTATTTTGTTTTCAAGCTGTTAGAATCTTCTTATGTTAGTTTCCTATTTTAATTACTTTCTAATTGTAAGCTGAACTCACTCCTTTATAAGGAGTTGCTGTAATCAGTTTGAGAAGTTAATGAATATTTGTTTATGAAAGATGGCTTTTGCTGTTTGCTGTGAGATGCAGTTGGGTGAGAGGCCTAAACTTGAGGGGTGAGATGCCCAAAACCTATCTTTCTTCTTCCGCCTTCTCAACCCCTCCATTGAATTCCTTTTCTCCTTTGTTTTTCCTTTATTTTTGAGTGCTGAACATCGTCATCAGAATTACAAAACCATCCTGCAAGATTGAAGAACAGAGATCAATCTACAGCTAGAATCGACTCAGATCTGTTAGGGTTTTGATGTGCGAATCGAGACCTCCTATCTCCCAGACCAGAGATCAGCTTCAGGTCCTTTTTGGTTGATTAGGAGCACCAAGAGGGGAACTCGACCCAGGTCTTGAGGCCTACAGAGGCCTGTAGCTGCTGTAAGTGAAAATCTCCCTTTTCAGCCCTAAACTGCCCTAATCCTGTTGGGGTCATAATTTCTCAGCCAACCAGTTAAAAGAGCTGAATTTTGGGGGGTTTTGTTGGTACCGTACAAGAGAGCCACTCGACCAGAAGAGCTTGTCCACCTGAGTTGCGTAAGGATAACTTTTGAAATCTACCTATTTGACCTACTTGGTGACCTGCAGCTAGGGTATTGCTTTCCTGTACTTACTGAACTGTTGAGTGGTATTTATATCATCAATTAAAGATTATTTGAGCATTGTTTGAGGATCCGACTGGGGTTGGGTAGTTCCTACCTAGCCTTACATTATTGACTGCTCAAATCCTCTTGTAGATAGATACTCCACGCACTCAGGATCCTGGCCCCCCTGAAATAAGCTCCTCGCAATTAGGAAAATGATCTCCTGAAAATCTCCACGTAATCTGTCCCTGGCCCCACAAGATCTTCTAGAAGCCTTCTACTGCAATGATGAAATTGCTCCAGAAAATATTCCATGCAACAGCCTGGCAGGGTCCCACAGGAATTTGATAAAAACTCCACTTTATTCCCCACACAAGGCTGCGACTAAATCCTGAAATATCTCCTCATGCAAGCTGGCCATGGGACACACCAATTTGGAAGAAAAACCCCCAAGTATGTTGATTTGATTTTTTTTTTTTTGGGGGGGGGGTGGAGAATGAGCCTGGACAGGTTCCTGCTGATTTCTCCCAAACACCCATCGATCTACGCTATGCTGCGGTGCACCCTCCTCTGTCCATGCTTCGCTTACCACTTCTAAGTAAGAAGTAGTTACACTGTCCTGCTCCCAATCTCAGTTGAGAATTGCTAGAAGTCTATCGCGAGAGGGAGGAGTTGCGATAGGATTGAATAGAAGTTAGTAGTTGGTAGTTTAGTTTCCTACTTTGTTTATGTCTTATTCTTTCCTATTCCTAGTAGGAGATGTGTAATGACTGTTCTATTTAATAAATGAAGGAGGGCAGCCCCATCTCATTGATTGGGATTCTCTTTGGTCAACAATCACAGGTCTCTCTCTCTCTCTCTCTCTCTCTCTCTCTCTTTTCTTCTTGGCTGATTTACATGAATGAAACACAAAAATTAAGAAAGGGGATCGAGTGGATGATATGGGAAAGGGCTCAGTCTAGGGAATCTCGCCCCTAAGGTCTCTCACTTGAGTCACTTCACAGCCTCTCTCAGGACATAATTGCACAAAAGCAAAGTTTTCTTCTTCATTCAAATCTTTGGGAGACCCCTTGGGTCCATTACAATTTGTAGGCTCTAGTGTAGAGCCAAAATAGAGAGTATGAAAACAGAAAGTAAAACCCTCCAGAACAATTGAGACTTAAGTAACTAACTTTCCTTGGCCTAGACTAAGAACTAAAAAGGAAACAAAGGTGCTGAAACTGAGAAGGAAACTAAAGGATCTTCTAGGAGCCAAATTGAGTCAAGGATTTGATGTAGACACGGCTGCATTTGATTGGTTGGACCAGTATGGCTGGCCTGGAAGCCTAGAGCCAAGAAAAAACGATCCAACCCAGGGATACCATTAGTGCTCTTTTATCATTTGCCATCATGGTGGCCAACACTGAAGTCCTCCAACAACTCAACTCCTACAAGGGTGAAACGGATGCAAAATTTGATGCCCTCACTATTGCGCTCACTTCTCTTCAAATAATGATGGAATCTATGCAAACTATCATTGATCGATTGTGGCCACAGATAGAGGAAAGAGTCCCATTCAATCTGGATATTCTTCTAACACCACACCACGGGTTCCGTCATTACCACCACCACCACCACATCATACACCATCACCACCAACTCCACCACCATATGAAGCTGGTCGATATGATGATGGAGCGGAAAGAGCAGTAAGATTGGTTGTCTTTGATTTTTATGGAGATAACAATTCAGAACTGTACATTGACTGGATTCACAGCTTAGAGGCATTCTTTAGATGGTATGGGGTGACTGAGGCAGAAAGATCTTATCTGCAGAGGCTAAACTGAAAGGCACGATCGTAGTCTGGTGGGTCAAGAAACAACAACAGAACCGAACCCGAGGCATTGGATTAGTCACTACTTGGGCTGAAATGCATGAAGTCATGAACTGAAGATTCTTGCCTCCTGATTACAAGCAACAGATGCATCTCAGACAAGGATTAAAGTATCAGTATCGGTCGCCGTATCGGTCGGCCAAAATTAAGATACTTATCGGAGGGTATCATACCGTATCGTATCAGAGATACGCTAAGATACGCTAAAGATACACACATAAATGGATAGAAAACATTTTTTTAAACACTTTTGCATAAAGAATTTGTTAAAAAAAAGCTATTGATAACATGTATTATACATAAACACTAAATTGAGGGTATCGTACTAAGAATTCAAGGTTTGTAGTTGTCCCATAAATGTAAAATCCTTGTTCCCAACCTTGATTTCCACTTTAGTTAGATAAAAATATGGCTGACAACAACTTTGGAACAAAAACCCCTAAAAATATCGCGTTTTTTCTGAAAAATTACCCATCTTAGCCATTATATGATCGTAACGCACTATATCGGTACATACCGATACTCACTGATACGTACCGATCGATACATACCGATACTCACTGATACATACCAATACATAACGAAACATACATTTCACCTCGATTTTATATTTTCCATAGAGTTGTATCGGTGCATATTGTATTGTATCGATGTGTATCAGTGGTATATTGATGCATATAGGTATGTATCGTGGGATATATATGGATACGAAAGGATTTTAAAAATTCCATGTATCGTATCGGTGGGCTAAACTTAAGATACGTATTGGAGGGTATCATATCGGTATCGGAGATACTTTAATCCATGATCTTAGGTTTGCATAGTTGAAACAGGAAAACTTGATAGTTGAAGAGTATGTTGTTAGATTCTATTATCTTGCCACTCGTTTTGATTTTGAGTGAGATGAAGCCATATTGGTGCCACAATTCCACAATGGTTTGTACCCTCAAATTAGTATTGCCCTTGCATCTAGTCGACTACCTACCATAGAAGATGCCGTACAAGTAGCATATTAGGTTGAAGAAAATCTGAAACGCCTGTACAATCGGAAAATCTTTACATACTTTTTCTCGAGGTACTGGATCCGTTCACCAACAACCTTTTACTCAGGAAACATCATTTAACAGTCCACAAGCTAGTGCTTCGTCTATAACATCTTCACGACCTAGCTGACCTCATTCTCCACCTCAACGTGATTCAGACATGTCATCTTAACGGCCTAATTGTCCATACTCTCCACCTTGGCGTGGTTCTAATAAACCTTTTGGGTATTCAAAATTTCTCCATCAGTGCTTCATGTGCAAAGGGTATGGACATTTTAGTGCTCAGTGTCCAAACCGTTTGCTTGCTTTTATTGATAAGGATTCTCCTATACCTTACGAATCAAAGAGCAATTTGGTTCTGACACAGTTGATTAAGGGAAGGGCGTGAGTCAGGTGAAGTCCATGACACTCCCAGTAATGAGGACCTACATCCTTTTTATGTCATTCGTCATGTGTTGACCACTTAGAATGTTGCTGACGATGAAGACTGGCACCATTATCTACTCCTGTGTGAAGTGCAATGACCAACTGTTAACCTTGGCATTGATGGAGGCAGTTGCACTAATGCTGTCTCTAAAGACGTTGTCGTAAGGCAAGGCTGAAGACTGAGCCACATCCAAATCCTTACAAGGTTGCTTGGGTGACATTCGATTTGCATGTGTTAAGCATATAGCTAGCTTTCCTTCTGAGCCAGGATCAAACTCTTCTTTTGAGTATGATTGGGCCCTGCAGTGGTAGAACCTGGTGAACCGGGCGTACTCCTTCACATGTCTTCTCTTATGATTTTTGCTACTTTGTTTAGTTTAGTGATTGATATCAAAGAGAGTAAGTCTAGTCACTCAACTAATCCACTAATCTCAAGATCACAGATAAGTGTTTGGTCACATACTATTGGTGGATTTAAGGATACAGTCCAATGTGACGTCCTCCCTTTGAGCCATATCCTTCTTGGTCGGCCTTGTTTATTTGACAAGAAAGTTCAGCATTGTGGCTATGCTAACACCTATCCTTCCAAGCATGACAACATGACTATGAAGTTTCATCTTTCCAAAGATCTCCTTGAAATTAAGCTCAAGAAGATGATGGGATCATTCCTCGTTCAACCGTATTCTTTTAGATGGTCTCTTTGGTCCTTTTCCTAACTCGACGAAGTTGAGTTCTTTTCAGAGGAGGAGAGTTGATGCAGACACGGTTGCACTTGCTTGGTTGGACCAGAATGACCGGCTTTGGAAGCCAAGAGCCAAGAAGAACCGATTTAGCCCAGGATTTTGGTTTAACAAGGATTGGAAATAAAATTTGTAGTTACTTGTCTTTTATTTCATTCCCTTTATTTTCCAGATTTGACCGTAGGAGTTAGGATTTCTTTCTTTGCATTAGTTTCCTTTTATTGTTGTTTCTTAGTTTAGGCTAGATACTATTTCAGTTGAGTTTCTAGTTTCATGTCTTTTCTTTTCTATATATTGGATGTAACCGATGTACAAGTTAGAGTGAATTAATTTTGAATGAGAATTGGTTACATCTTATGCTCTATGAGAGTGTGTGCTTCCCCTTTTCCCCCCTGCTACTCTGATCCTCCCTATCAACCCTAAGGCCCTCCATCAGGATTTGTCTTCACTGGCTTGCATCCTAACTTGGTAGTTAAAGTTCTGTTGTTAAAATCTACTGAATTCCTGTTTCAGACCTGAGGTTGATCTTCAATTTTGCAATATCAAAACTATGCTCTATTTCTGGGAATTCTCTCCAGCAGAACTATCGGACCATTTAATTTCTGGTTTTAGAACAACCACCAGAGCTGTGGGCGATTCCAATCTTAAGAGTTACAGCTCTGTTTGACTTGCTTTTGGGAATTTACAACCATCTTTTCTAGTCCATGTTTATCATCATCTTCCTCTTCTAATTTTTGAAACCAGTAAACTATTTACTTAGAAAATGCTCTAGGTAGTGATTGGTAAATCCAGAAATCCATTTTTCTGAAAAACTACATCAAATTTCTGGAATTTATATAATTTCTTAGTCTTCATTCTTCCCTATTCATCCCAGTAAATAGTGTGGTTCCGGCGCTTCATTGTGTTTCTTTATTCCATTCTAGATTGTGGACCCCACCAATTTGGTATCAGATCTTTGCCCCTCTTATCCTTACCATAATCATAGTTGTCACGGCATCATGGCGACCCAAGGCGGTGGAGGGGTGGCTAATCGATTTGGCGGTGAATCGCCCGCTATGGCGTTGCCATGGCGATCAAATTGTGTTATTTTTTATTTCCCATATTTTCTAAAGTTATTTTGTATCTTAGACTATATACCCTATGATATAAAAAACCAATCAACATTAAACAACATCAAGTCATGAAAATCAACATAGTCACACTCACATCAAGTCATAAAAAATCAACATGACTTATTGACATTTAGAGAAATGCTCTTCTTCTATAATATTTTTTATTGGTCAAATGATTTTATTTTTAGATGAGACTTTTTGTATTAGGTATAATACAAAACTAGCTTTCCAACAAGTCTAAGATTACTTAAATCTGAGTTGGTATGACAAAGTTATGTTCCGGTCAAACTTATTTTAAAGTGTACGAATGCTGTTAAATTGCCAGAATGGAAATAATTTTATTGACATCAAAACAAAAGATTATTTTACCGGACTTTTGGTTTTTAGCAATGTTCTACTATGATAAGATTTATAAAATTTTTAGAATTGAGAAAAACCTTAGCATTCGAAAATTGAAAATTGCCCTACAACCAAAAATCCAATTTTTGTTCTTGGACCGAGGGGTTGACTTTTTATCATTTTGGAATTTTATTTTTACGCTATTTTTATTTGATTCAAATAGGGGATATTTGCTTATTTATAAATAATATCTTAAGTAAATGAAATAACAAAATATAAAAATGAAATAACAGGCATAAATAAGGGCAAAAAATATAAGCTAGCATACAGTGCAACAAGGCGATAAAGTCTCCTACTATGACAACTATGACCATAGTAGGATCCTATCATATTAGTATACTTCACAAGCTATGGACGGAATTCTATGAGAATCCTTAAAGGTTGAAGCAAAACTTGACCATACCATGGCTTATTTGAAACCTAATTTCAGGAGAGTTCAACAGCACAGCAGCTCTCAGTGCCAAGGTGGTTATATTTAGAGAGCTTAAGTACCAGTAACAGAAAAGACCAAACGGACCTTCTACACTAGTTCCCCGATTAGCTATTCTTAAATCTTGGATACATGATGCAGATTAATTACCAAAATAGGCTTATTTTATTAGGAATAAGCCTAGGGTTGGGTTCCATACATGTTAGGCTTTTGATCCCATGTGTTTTGAGTGTAATAGACCACTTTTATGGGTCTAAAAGGGGGCTCTAAGATTGAGTACGGGATTACTAGTTAGTTTCCATTTTCATTAGTTTCCTTTCTAGTTGGGCTTGATTTGAGTTATATTTGTTTCCTTATGAGTCAAGTTATTAATTGAGTCAAGTCCTTAGTAGTTAATTTCCTTTTTCAACTAGTTTCTAATTTCAGTTAGTTTCTAATTTCAGTTTTTAGTAGCTATTGTATTAGGAGAATATCTGGTTTCCTTTTTGAGGAACCTTCTATTTTGTAATTCCCTCCCCCATTAACATTATAAATAAAGAAGAGGAGGCTCCTAAAGGCCTAGATGATTTAATAAACAAATTAATGGTTGTTGCTATTGTCTTCTACATGGAGATTTGTCTTGTGTTTGATCAAGGCTGATGGAATTGGTGTTTGATCCAATTAACTCTCTGCGGTGTGAAGCACAAGAGGTTCTCTTCTAGTTATCTCCCTCTTTTCTTCCATACTCAAGGTGATCCAAATCTGATCTACTGTTATAGGTATTTAATTAAATCACTTTTCTCTCAATTCTGTCCAGAAAATCTTCATTATTTTCCTATTTGATCCCTTGCTGCCAGAAACACTTTCAGCCATCAGTTTGGGCTGAAATTTGGATCAAAGATAGGTCCTACCTGGGGAAGAACTCGACCCAAAGGGGAGCTCTTTCTGACCAGTGGTTTGAGAGATTTAAAAATTCTCCCTTTTCTTGTCTTTTAGTGACCTTTGACAAAGCAGAACTGAAATTGACAGATCTGGTTCAGTTCCTACTGTTCTCGTGGACTTTGGTTGATGGTATTAAGTTGATTTGGACCTATTTGAAGTCTTGTAAGCCCTTGTTATCGATCCTAATCTGATCAGAGAAACCCTAGTATTTGGTTCAATAGCTTCAACTGTTTCGGATTTGATTTCTCTTGTAATCTGATCTGTTGTGCTATTATCCTAATTTGACTTGTGTTTGTTCTTCGAGAGCATCCTGTTGTTTTGGGACTAGGTTGGTTTTGCCGATTCTAGTTCTACATTAATACACTTCCAAGACAACAACCAGAGTCAATCATTCCCCAATATATCTAATGCAGGCCTGTTTTAAATTTGGGTCAGTCTTTTGTATTAGTTCTGGTTGGCCTTAGTTTTTGTGTTTAATTGTTGTAATAAGCTGAAATATAAAAGCCCAAAAGGTTGGTTTTAAAGGGGGTGGATGAAAATTATTATTATCTTGTCAATAAGTCCCATGTTGGTGATAGTTGGATAGGGATTATCTCATATTCTATACCTTAATTAGTTAGTTTAGGAGATTCTTTGGTTGTCTAAGACTCTAGTGTCCTAGTTAGGAAAGTAGTAGATAAGTCAATCCTGGAGTTTTTTTTTACATAAATAAACAATGTAACCAACCCCTCCATGATTTGGACTCATTGGAATGGAATCATGGATTAGTTTCCTTTGTAATTGTAATGTAAGATCAAATCACATGTGATTCAATCCCAAACAGGACCTACAAATAAGCCGGACACCTTACTGCTAGGTCTGATCACAGTACAATATTAATTACCCAAACCAGGACAATAACTCTCAAATCTGCCTATCGGATGGGACAGACTAAGTATAGAAATCCAGCAAAAATATAACATATAAACCCCAATATTCTGACTCTAACAGGGACTAAGAACAACCCATTAATATCTTGAATCAAACCCCAATTAATATGTTGAACACAAGGACACAATAGTAGTACCTGAATCTGGGAAACACTAGGTCAAATGAAAGAAATTATAGAACTCACAAACAGGTCTCATGTGGAGGCTGAAATACTGGTCGAAGGACCTTTGTCTGGGACTTGATTGATCTTCAAAAGAGTGGCCTTAACTTCTGGCTGAAACACAAGATACCTTGAACATTGAATCAGTGCACCCAAAAGGAGATTTCTTGTAAACCCACAACCACACCTCAGATGATCCAACCAGGTTGGTAGATTGGCCTTCTGGACCTTTAGAATCAGTCCTCAAAATATGACCCACAATGGTGTGTCCTCGTAAAGGTCTGCCCAGAAAAACTCTCCAATACCCTATCGCAATCTCTGTAATTGTATTCCCAGATTTCAGCAACAGTAGTAGAGATTTAAGTCTTCAAGGAGTCTTCTAATAACCTTTGGACAAGATTGTTATTACCACAGAAATAAAATCAAAGGGGAGAGAAGAAAAGGGGATCGATGGAAGGGGAGAAGGTAGAAAGAGGAAGATAAATAGGATTGAGCCTCACATCATCTCATAGCATTGGCATCCCACCCCTCAACTGAATCTCTCAGCCATTTGCAAGGTTTTAAACCAAACTCAGTTTCTTTAAATAATTGCAATTCTGTAAATAATCTGAAGTTTCAAAGGTAGGGGGCAATTTTGTAGTTAGTGGGATTCAAAGCCTCAAAAGAAAAACGAAGAAACGGAAAAATACATATGAATGGGGAGTGGATATCGTCTTCTTCCTCAAGTTGTCACAACACCAAAAACCAGCAACACCGAAGGAGAGATCTCCCACACGAGAAGCCTGATCAACTTGGGGTTTTGAGACTCGATGCACAATGATGAAGCCTCTAAAATCCAAGTATTATCTAATCTAATTAGCCATTGAATAATCTAATTTTCAATCTGAACCTGTACCTGGCGGTTACAGTGGAGATGTAGGTCTGAGATGCAATGGAGTCTTAAGGTTAGAGAGGGCATAGGGATGGGAACCTAGAGTTGGAATCGCCTTACGTAGAGGGACCTTCAACCACAGGAGGGGAGAAAAAGAAAGGACGTGGAAGAGATACAACTGGTATATGCTAGAACAGAGGTGAACCAGATTCTGCAAATAGGATTGGATGAACAAGAAGGTCTTGCTGGGGAGGGGAAGAAGGGAGAGAGAGATAGCAGGGAAGAAGAGGAAGAGGGGGGGGGGAGTTTGCACAACACACTGCCATGCAGGCTCTTCACACAAAACCAAACTTAATTAATTCTCAAATCTACTCTCATCGTTGGGTTACTGATGTATTTATAAAACCCAAAATAAACCCAAAATAACAAAGAATCCTAAAAACTTCCTAAAATTAGACTATGAAACAAAAACTCAAATTGGATGTTTCCATACTTATCTAATAGTTATCACCAAAGTAAAATATTACATATCTTTTCCCAAATAAAATATTTTCTTTTCTAAATATCCTACTAACTACCACATTTGGACCTTGTTCTTGGTCGGGGCACTTGAAGAGGTTCACCCTAGTCCAAAGTATCGCTCTTGTATCAATTCCCTCGGTGTTGAGAAAAAATTGACCACGAGTTTTGTAAAATGGGAGAATCAACATCACTCAATAGTCATCCACCATTGACTATATGAAATCATTGATTAAACCAAACCGCAATAAAATGATATGAAATTTGCGACGCGAGATTTGTTGAAGAAGTAGTGACTTGGAAATATAAAATCGACCAGTTATCTCAAGAGCTTGACCGGTTTATTTATTTTTTTCAAAACTCACAAGTTGATCTTCAACAACCATTGTTCCCATCTCGGCTTTCATCATTAGTGGCTCATCTCCCAGTTCGTTCACACATTGCTCAATGACTGAGATCAAGTTGTTGAAGGGAAGGTCCGTACGATCAATTGTGACCAGTAATTGGTGCTCAAGTTCTGTATATTTCTGCTTAGTCTCCTAGCAGCGTTGTTGAGTCTTGTCAAGCTTTACTAGTAAAAGTTGAATTTGTTGACAGATCTCCAGTAAGAGAGGTAGATCCATCGGTCAAGTTTTGCTTTGATATTAATAGATGCGGAGCTTGAGTTTGAAAATCCTATCGGTTCGCTTATTGGCTACATCCAAGAGTGCAATAGCCAAATATTAAAGGTAATGGCAGTTCTGTAAATAAACTGAAGTTTCAAAGGAAGGTGGCAATTTTGTAATTAGTGGGGATTCAAGTCTTCAAAGGAAAAACAAAGAAATGGAAAATACGTATGAATGGGGACCCTGGTTGAGATCCACCCATCTCTCTTATTTCAGGTTTTCTCGACTTGATTTGTAGCTTTGTTGAGAGGGCTGGTAGTTGCGATTAATTGCCTGAAATCCTACAACGGTTGAGTACCTCAAGAGGTAGGTCCCATCTCGATTCACATTCCTTTTCTTCCACTGGTTTCTGTTGAGAGGTTGAAGACAACCCTCCTATCGTGGGTTTTTTTTTAGACCCTTATTATGATTCCCATAAATGCCCTTCCCTTTCTTATATATTTAACTTTGTCTCTAGTTTATCATTAGTTCTAGAAATCATAGTTTTTAAAGCGGTAAAGCAACGGAGGTGTTTGAGGGTCTTTTGGAGCGCCTTAGCGATAAGGCGGACATAAAGCGTCTCCTTATTGACTAAAGCGTTCTTGTGAATTTTTTTTATAAAACCAATCTATTTGGCTCAAATCCTAGTTGAATCCTATTACTCATATGTTAAATAAATATTAAAGGTTCATATTCATACCAATGTAAGATATTCATCAAGAAAACAAATCAATAAAGTGAATAAACTAAATTCATCAAGAAAACAAATCAAATCATCAATCATCATAACATATTAACATATAATATAAATACATAATTATGAAACAAAATTATAAATATAAAGAAAAGAAATAAAAAATACAAGTATTTATTATACTTACCTTTATGATGCCAAAATGAGTGCCTAAGCCCTAAAGGTATTCACTATATTTCTACTCCTGTAAAGAAGAATGAAATAAAAAATACAAGTATTTATTATACTTACCTTTATGATGCAAAATGAGTGCCTAGATCAGTGGTTCTTCCTTGTTCCTTGATTCCTTCTCAAAGTCCTTTCTTAAAACCCTTGACAAAATCCAAACTCTGTTTGTGAATCGTGTTTTTGTTTTGTTTGTTTTGGTTATTTTTGGTGGAGTAAAGTTGATTCCCTTTCTCAAAGTTTCTTAACAAAATCATACACCTACCAATAAAAAAAATCTATATTTGGAATCTTCATCAAGTAATTTTAAAATGTGTTTAAAAAAAAAAAAACCATAAGTTGCCACTTCACGTAAGGCGGAGCACTGCCTTACCATCTCTAGATCGCATCAGCGCCAAGGCGCTGGTAAGGCGACGCCTTAGCAGCGCCTTAAAAACTATGCCAGAAATAACCCCATAGTTGAGTACTTGTTACCAATTGAGTCTTTATCATAACAAAAGCGACCTTACATTGTTCACACTATTTACCAGACTACCAGTATCCCTTACAACTAAATATATTGATGAAATTGCCATTATTTATGGGATTCAATGAGTTCTGTTATTTGGGTGGGCCCAACGAACCCAATCGGGTTATTCCGGCTCGGGTTCCAAATCAATTGGTATTAGAGTAAACCTGACCGATGGATTTAACTCTTATTGGAGGTTTGTCAACAAATTCAGCTAATACGAGAGAAATCGATGACACTCTACAATAATGCAAGGACATCAATGACTAATTAGCCTCTTCCTTCGACTAGTTAATCTCATTCGTTGAGCAATGGGTAGATGCGCTAGAAGACAAGCCACTAATGATAGAGGACGATATGGCGGCGATGGTCGTTAAAGATTAACTTGTAAAAGAAAAAACAAATCGGTTGATTTCTTGAGTGAACAAATTGATTTTATATAGCTAAGTCACTACTTCAACTACAAAATTTGTGTTTATATCGTTTGATCTTGATTTGGTCGATGCTTTCATTCAATCAAGGAATGATGCCGATTGATTGCTGTTGATTCTTTTGTTTTACAAAAAATTGTGGATGAGTTCTTCTCAAAATCGGGGAAATTGATACAAGAGCAATTCATTGGACCAGGCTGAACCTGTTCAAGTGCTCTGACCAGGAATTGGGTCCAAGATTGGTATTTATTTCAATAGGAAATTTGAGATTAATTTTATTTGGAAATATATGTATCTTTTATTTTGGGTAGCTATTAGACAAGTAGGGAAATTTTCAGTTCTAGTTTTATTCAGTTTCTATTTTTGTTACTCTTAAGTTTTAGGAAGAAAGTAGGAGTCTTTGAATTTTGGGATTTATAAATAGAGGTGTGACGGATTGAGAAGACAGATTGAAAAGAGTGAATTACTGATTTTTTTTTGTTGAAGCCGGGTGGCTATGCATGTGTGATTTCTCTCTCCTTCCCCCTTCTCCTTCCATGCGATACCTCCTCTCTCTCTCTCCCCCTTGATAACCCTCATTCCTTCTTCTTTTCCTCTCATCTTCTAACCGTATGAATCCTTTCCTTGGGTGACTCAAAAGCCCCCAAACCATGGTTCCAGAACTTCCCTTTCATCGTATGATCAAACCAGTTGCAGGTCTGAAATTCCCTTGCTGCCAGACCCTGGTTGAGATCCACCTATCTCTCTTATTTCAGGTTCCCAACTTGATATGTAGCTTTGCTGAGAGGGCTGGTAGTTGCGATTAATTGCCTGAAATCCTACATTGGTTGAGTACCCAAGAGGGAGACCCATCTCGATTCACTTTTCTATTCTTCCATTGGTTTTTGTTGAGAGGTTGAAGACAACCCTCCTTTCTGTGGGGTTTTTTTTTTTATTTTATTTTATTTTATTTAGACCCTTGTTGTGATTCCGTCAAATGCCCTTCCCTTCTTTATATATTTAGCTTTGTCCTTATTTTATCATTAGTTCCAGAAATAATCCCATAGTTAGAGTACTTTTTTCCAATTGAGTCTTGATAATAACAAAAGAGACCCTACACATTTCACACTAATTACCAGACTGCCATTATCCCTTGCAACTAAATATATTGACGAAATTGTCATTTTTTGGGATTAAATGAGTTCTATTATTCAGGTGGGCCAACAAGCGAACCCAATAGGGTTATTCTATCCCCGATTCCACATCAATTGGTATTAGAGCAAACCTGACCAATGTATCTATCACACCCTGCCTCAAATTAGGCTAAGGTATGCGGCACTGGTTACCTTACCGTACTAGTCAGCCTGAACCACCAGGATCTAATGTAGAGATGAACTTGCAAAAGTACAAAATCTTCTACCAATCAGAGTACGCATATAAGGAAAAATTTATATTTTACATAACCCATGGAGATCAAATCTAAATGATAAATAATAATTATAGACACAATTGAATTATAACTCACAATTACCATAATATAATCACATCTTACAAGGATGATAATTAAACCTTAAAGCAAAGGAAACCCCATGCCTCCACCACATGTCTCATTGACACAACCTCACAACCATTGTCGAGTCTCGTTACACTCCAGCCCAGGTTCCACCATCTAAAAACATAAATCCACGAGGGGTGAGCTTCACTAGCACAGTGAGGGGTGAGCATGTAAGCACACACAACAATCATAATGCCAATACACACTCATAATAATATCCACAGATGCACAGTCACATGAACCATTTATTAATAAATATCCATCCTAATTACTAAGTCTCAATATGTATGGGTATAAGTGCTATAAGCAGCGTAGGTGGTATCTCCTTCCGAGTACATCGGGCCTCAGAGATACAAGCTAGCTGCAAGCAGGAGTCAGCCAGTCCCGGATAGAACCTCAGTCCCCTGGCCAACCCCTAGATAGTAACCCCTGACAACCATGGTCTCGGAATCCCACACCGTCATCGGTCTCCCATGTTGTCCGATAGTCATGTGTACCATACGTTGTACCATGCTGTGCCCTCTTAGGATACAGTATGTCGTATTCGGGCATAGTAGTCCTTCGCGATCTACCACCGAGTGGGGTTAACCAATACCTTACCTCCTATTGGCAAGTGGTTATAGCACTGGGATGTGATCCTAACCATATGCATCTATATGCATCCATAGCATCCAATCACACATCTGTGGTCATAACTGTAATACTGACCTCTGAGCCCACAGTACTGGAAAGAACCTCGGCCCCACCATGCCTTAGACCATCAGTATTACAACTATCACCACACAACTATCATATTACACATTCACAAAACCTCGATCACATCAAAGTTGGTAAAATCATGCAACATGTGAGATATATAATTTTATATAAAATAAATCCATAATACAGTAATTATCATATTCCGCATGGCACACATAATTGAACATATAGAAACAATCCGTAAAATAAATCAAACACCCACTCACCTTGATACCCAAATTTGATGTCTTTTCGTTGAGTTCCCATCCACGCGTATCTTTGCCGAGTATCTTAGGTGCCTAATTAAACAATTAATATTTTAGGTTAGTTTTAGTATTCACTATCCAAGGACAACCTAGTTTCCTAAACTCCTATTGAATTCCCTTACCGGAATCCAAACCAACGGTCGGACAGAGGCACTGATTCCTGGCTAGCATTTCTCCCAACAACTTACCTACTTAACCAACTTGGCTCTCTAACCCCTATGTAGGTCACTAACCTGATCCGCACAATCTCGGGTTTCCTATTTGTCTAAACAGACCAAGCCACATAGTACAGAGGTCATCAGACATCCACCGGAGGCAACTTGTGGGTTATTATAGACCTTAGCTGACTGGGCTGATTCCCAATGCAATCTTCTTCCTTATTATTAATTTTTTTTTTGTAAAGGGGTATGGTCTTACACTCCCTATGTACATTCCCTGATTAGGGCAGAGTCCTCTTAGCCAATTTAGTGACAGGTTTAGGCTCTGGAATCTGTACCACAATCATCTTTACAGGGCTAAGTTTCACTAAGTACGTATCTGTAGGCCCCACCCTTGTACAGGGTGAACACAGACCCAACCAACAGCCATATAGGGCTCTAAAACTCCAATCGGCAGGTATGGCTTGGCCCAACCGGTTCGCCATTCGAGCCTGCCGGAGCCCATTTTCCGCAGAATCCAATTCTTCCACTGCTACTGCTGTACATTGTAAGCCCAGAAATTGATTCCCTTTCTAGTCTAATTGGTTTGCCCTTGTATGGAGAGTCTTATATGCTTATGTGGGCAGCATATAGACCCACCTCTGGGAGTAGATTAGCTAACCTAGGTATCTACACATTCCAATTTCAGAAATTCCAGGATTTAGATGGGAATTTAGGTGTTTTAGCACAATTGAATCAATTCCCCCTCTTAAACACCAAATTAGAACTGTAATGATCAGGTTACAGTCACCAAAGTCCCATGTTATCTCCAACTGAGCTCCATACTTGATTTGTTTGAAAAGAATTTCTGATCAACACCTTCAAAAATCCAATTTTAAGTCAATTTAAATTCTGAATTCAAGCTACAATCAGCCTAATTCCCTTATCAATTTGTAGGAATTGACCCCGATTGCTGAAAGCCCTGTGTTCTAGGGTTTACAGAGATAGTTTCAAGTCAATTGGGTCTCAGAACATTTTTAAGTCAATTGGGTCTTAGAACATTGTTAAATTTTGAGGATTCTTCTAGTGTGAAGATGATTAGAGCACAGGAATCTGATTACAGTCCTTATTGGACTGAAATCCCTAATCCTAATTATGAATTTAGATGAACTAGTTTAAATTCTGCAATTGTACATGGCAGAATTTCATACCTGTTGGCTGAACTGTTCAATATCAGCCCTAGGTGCAGAAGCCCTCTTCCTTTCTTTCTTCTTCCCTTCTCTCCTTTTCCTTTCTTCTTCTCTTTTCCTTCTTCTTTTTTTTTGCTGCTAACAGTAACCGTATGGCACAAATGAGGCATTAGGGCTGATAAAAAACATTTATAGGCCAGCCCAAATGAGACCTTAGGGGTGTTTGGCTGGACCCTATAACTTGATTTAAATTAATCTAAAACTTTAACATCTCATAACCCCATGTAGGCCCCATTGCCCACTAAGGTAAATAGTGGGTTAAAATCTTCAAATAGATCCCTACACATGGTGGGAGTGCAAGGAGCAATGCTGTAGAGAAGTGGGCCCCACAAAGAAAACCCAATTTTTCAATGTTTTGCCAGCCAGTGCCTTATTTTTGGCCTTCCAGCAGACTAATCCTCTGTCTTACATTACTTGAATTGTGTGGGGCCATTCCCACAAATTTTGACTATTTTACCCCTCCTACTTGACTATTAAATCTGCCAGTTTCTCCCTTCTATAGCTGTACATGTGCGATCCATCATATAACAGCCTATTTCCCATGTGTCAGTTAGGTCCTGACATTGGGGAACAATTGCTTCAAAATTCAGGGTGTTACAATATCTTACTCTTATTGATCCATCAACAAATTCATCGAGAGAAGCTCGATGAGACTCTACGACATTGTAGGGACATCAAGGACCGAGTAGCCTTTTCTTTCAATAACTTAATTGCAGTCGTTTAGCGGTGGGTGGATGAGCGAGAAGACGAGATATGCCGATGGTCGTTGAACAACAGCTTGTGGAAAAAATAAATTGGTTGATTTCTTATGTGAATTGGTTGATTTTATATTTCCAAGTCACTGCTTCAACAACAAAATTTTCATCGCGGATTTCATATTGTTCGATTGTGATTTAATCGATGATTTCATACAATCAAGGATTAAAGCCAATCGATTGGGTGACCCCAAAGCCCCCAAACCATGGTTTGAGAACTTCCTTTCGTGGGTTGTATCCTTTAAATCCTTATTGTGATTCCTTTAAATTCCCTTCCATTCTTTATATATTTAGCTTGGTCCTTATTTTATCATTAGTTTCAGAAATACCACCATAGTTGAGCACTTTATTCCATTTGAGTCTTGATTGTGTTTTCTCATAACAAAAGAGACCCTACATTGTTCACACGGGGAAACCATCTCTGTTGATTTGCTGACGGAAATCTATACAAATTTGAGTCTCTTAAGGGCTGAAAGCCCTTATTTTCACGAGGCCTTGGAGGCCTTTTCAAATTCCTTTCTAAATCCCTTTTAATTTTTTTTTATTGGTGGGGGTTGGTTGGCTAGCTGAACAAGCGTACCTCAACGTAGCTAGATCAAGAGGCTAATCGGACCCCCTAAGAACGGTAACTAGAAGGGTTCTTTTTCTAGCTTAATAAGGTATGTTAGAATCTTACCCAACCCACCTAAATCTAACCTTTGCATCGATGCCTCTGGCCGATCTTGGATACTTGGGTTCAAATACCCACGGATTCGCTGTTTGCTTACTGGCTTCATATAATTCAGAAAACACTAATTTTCTCGAAGCCTCTTGTTCATATCTCTCATCAAAAGGTGCTATTCGATAATGTCTGTCTAGCAGATCCCCCCCTAACCCGAGCGAGCATTCAAATATCTGTCCGACATTCTTAGTTGAATAGAATTTCTTTCTAAAAGAAATGGAATGGTTAATTCCACGAAAGAAGCCATTCCCATCCCAAGTGGTGGCCCGATTCGGCCTGGCCTGGTCGGGAAGAGATTCACATAGAGACTACTGCTATCTGGGAATAGATATTTATGTTAGCTAGTGGGGGCGGGCTTTCCTATGGTAGTCCCACTGGGGCTTCCGCAGGTTGTTTGGAGGAAATCAAAGGGGGGTCTTGTCTTTCTCGGTATGCTGCTGAAGCAACTGCAGAACATATCGGGCGATCCGCCAGAAATCTGGGGGTGAAGTCGGTTGTAATGAAAGTGAAAGGATCTACTTTTTTCAGGAAAAAGAAAGGATCGCTTTGTTTGTAATGAAAAGGAAAGAGAAGGCAGCTGTAGAGATAGTCTTTAGGGCAATGAAAGCAGTAGGGCAAGTAAAACATTCTATCTTTGTCAGGCTTAAGGTAAAGGGCATGAGAGAAAGAGAAAGGTCTTACCTAATTTATTTCACTCAAGATTGGATCCCTCTACCAGTGTTCTGCCGGTGGCTTCAGGGGGTATTCACGTTTGGCATATGCCCGCTCTGACCGAGATCTTTGGGGATGAATAGTGGGCCAAGAAATATTGAATAGTGACGTGGGTGGAGGTTTCGGAGGAATACAAATAACCTTTGTTTTTTTTTTAGATTTAGCGAGTATCTGGAATAACTAGTGAATTACAACTCTATTGTACTGCAATTGGTGCATTGGTCTTTGAAGCTTGATCAAATTCCTCCATCGCTACTCTAACTGCCTGAACCAACGTTTCTTTCTTCTCCTCGTCTCGCCCAGATCCCAGATAATGACTGAGCCATGCTCGATTCTCTTCCCTCCCCAAAAGACTGATGAACGGATATTGAAGAAAAGAGATGAAAAGAGGGAGGGGCATTTCAGTCAATATCCCCCACAGTCTTCAATCAAGGAAGAACTTGTACAAGATGAATTGCCCTCCAGAGACTAGTAGTGAGGAAGCTGCGAGTGGAGTGCATAAGCACTACGCAAGCCATGAGCGAAGTGGTTGCGGGAACTGACGGTGACGAAGGTTACTGGGCTAATACGGTCGATTACCGGGATCCGCAGTTCCTGGGCTGATACGGCCGATTATCGAGAACCTTGCGGTTCCCGGGAAACGACGTTCCCTTTGTAAAGTAGGCCTTTTGATAACTAATTAGAGTTGACATGAAACGGATCAAAATGTTTAATCACCGCAAATGGAGGGTGGTCGTAGATCAGGCACGAACCCCACTAAAGCGTATTGCCATCGTGTGATCTCTCACTCAATCTCTTCAACGGGGAAGGTAGCCACCTCCTTCCCTCTGCCGCTCCACTCCCAGATGTAGGTCTTCCTGGAAGTGAGAACACTGCTGCCCTACTTATAACCCAGTCACTCCCCGTCTTCATCCTAGAAGCCATTGGTATATCATACCAACTATCTAAAATAGTCACGAATGAGAATTTGGTTTTTTTTTACTTTATCCAATCTCTTCGGCGGTTGTATCCTTTAAACCCTTATTGTGATTCCTTTAAATTCCCTTCCATTCTTTATATATTTAGCTTGGTCCTTATTTTATCATTAGTTCCATAAATACCACCATAGTTGAGCACTTTGTTCCATTTGAGTCTTGATTGTGCTTTCTCATAACGAAAGAGACCCTACACTGTTCACACTATTTACTAGGCTGCCATTATCCCTTGCAACTTTATGAAATTTCCATTATTTGTGAGATTAATTGAGTTCTACTACTCAGGTGGGTCCATAGGCAAACACAATAGGGTTATTCCAACCCGGGTTTCGCATCAGAACAACTACCATGCTTGGACCCGGTTCATGGTCAGAGCGCTCGAATGGTTTCAACCCAGTCCAAAGAATCGCTCCTGTATTAGAGAAAATAGAAATTAAGTGTTAAGGAAACTCCTGAAATAGAAACTAAGATAAAAAGGAAACTTTCCTTTGGTCTTTATTTCTCATGCAAGCCTAAATTTCCAGATTTTATCTTCCCCTAAATATCCTCCTTGTAAGCTGGACAATGGGACCCACAAGTAACCTCTACCGCAAGGTAGCATTTCAGCCAAAAAAAAAAAAAAAATCCTAATTGGGCCCACCAGATCTGAGAAGGATCTGGAATTTTTCTCTGTGTAAGCTGTCCAAAAGTCTTCAATATCTTCTCGATCTACTCCTGATTATTCTCCACGCAATGCTGTACTAGAAGTCTTGGAAGTTCACATCTGCAGAGTGCTCTAATACCTAAACAGCTGGCATTGAATATTTCATACAAAACTGGGGATATATTCTTGAGATGCTGATCAAAATAGGCTGCCAAATTAGACTGTTCAATATAAAAAAGGCTGAAAAGATAGCCCAGGCTTTGGGCCAGTAATGAACCACCTTTGAAATTCCAGTTACGGACTTGATCTACATCAAATTTCTCTCTCTCTCGTTTTCCCCTCCTCCACGGTATTAGTCTCTCCTCCTCCACTTCTTCTTCTTCTACTTGTCTATTTTTTTAAATATTCTCTCACTTGTGAGTTGTAATCCTCTCACTCCTGTTGTTGAGATCTATTTCTCCCTACTTCTCACCTATATTTTCTTTTCCTTATTGGACAGCAAAGGAAGATCCTCTTTCTCAACCTTTTTCCACCATCCACCACATTTTTTCTCTCCCCTTTCTTCCTTCTCATAGATCTTAGTTATTTACCTTATTTCATCTCTAATTTATCTGGGAAATTAATAAATATATATATTTTTTGTACAAATGGAAATTAATTACTTATATCAAGTGGTTATTCTTGTGAAATCTAACTGTTAGATTTCACATCAAATCTGATCCAAATCTAGTCTTGATATTAGAATCTCCTATCTCCAATCCTTTAATGGGACCATCACCTGCAGATCCATCGGTCGATATGCATCATTTGATTGTTATGCACTGTTACAATCCCAGAGATCTGTAACCAAACCAAAGAAAAAAGAAAAGAAAAGAAGAAGAGAAGAGAGAAGAGAGAAAGAGTTGCGATCGATGGTGCTCCCAAAAGAGAGGAGAGACCTGCGATTAGTCCAGAATGGGTTGATCACAGGTTTTAGTCCTTTACTTATATTAAAATAATGCTGAAAGTAAAAGAAAAAAGTACCCCCATTGCCCAATTATAAGAAAAGCCACATCACAGAAATATGGGAGCCGATGGGACCCAAAATGCCCTTATCAGCCCCTATCGGTTTTAGAGTTTAGCGCGTTGAAGCATACACATCACCCATTCTTAGCTTGGTACAACCATTACGAAAACTAAGAGCAAACAATGACTTAGTGAACATATCACTCAACTGATGTGATGAAGGAACAAAAGGAGTCTCAATCAGCTTCTTCAGAACAACATCACGAACAAAGTGGCAATCCACCCCTATGTGCTTGGTCCTCTCATGGAAGATTGGATTACTAGCAATGTACACTGCAGCTTGGTTGTCACAATACATTTGCATAGGCTTGGTCACTGGAAATCCCAACTCCATGAGTAAAGACCATAACCACATTAACTCAGCAGCGGTATGAGCCATAGCTCTGTATTCTGCTTCTGCACTAGATCGGGCAATGGTAGTCTACTTCTTGCTACGCCATGTAACCAGATTACCTCCAACAAATGTACAATAACCAATAGTAGATCTCTGATCATTAGCAGAGCCAGCCCAATCAGAATCAGATTAGTCAACTAGTTCCATATGGCGATTAGGACGATAGATCAGCCCTTTTCCAGGAGCACCCTTTAGATAACGAAGAACATGGACAGCAGCATCCCAATGTGCTTTTTGAGGAGAGACTGCATGAACTGACTGAGGACTCCAACAGAATAGGAGATGTTAGGACGTGTTACAGTAAGATAAATCAGCTTGCCAATCAAAGTCCTGTACTGATGCACATCTTGAAGAGGTTTGCCATCATTAACACCAAACTTTTGGTGA
The DNA here is from genome assembly GCF_013358625.1 of Macadamia integrifolia. Taxonomy (NCBI): domain Eukaryota; kingdom Viridiplantae; phylum Streptophyta; class Magnoliopsida; order Proteales; family Proteaceae; genus Macadamia; species Macadamia integrifolia. The sequence continues at coordinate 33,684,366 of NC_056560.1, read as the reverse complement.
GAATCCATAGGGATATCAACAGGTTTGGATGCAAGTATGCCAGTATCAGATAAAATGTCCAACATATATTTCTTTTGAGACAGATTGATCCCTTTCTTACATCGGATTGCCTTAATCCCAAGAAAATAGTGAAGTTGGCCTAAGTCCTTGGTCTGAAAGTGTTGTTGTAGATAAGCTTTCACCTCAGAAATTCTTGCCTCATCATGACCAATATGAATAATATCAACATAAACTACTAAGACAACCAGTTTATCACCTTTGCGACAAACAAAGACAGAATGATCAGAATAACACTAAGAAAATCCACAAGTAACTATGGTAGCACTGAACTTGTCAAATCATGCCCAAGGGGACTGTTTAAGTCCATAGATATCATTGTGTAAGCGACAGACTCGACCTTTATTCTCCCCCTGAGCAACATAACCAGGAGGTTGCTCCATATACACCTCTTTCTGTAGATCACCATACAAGAAGACATTCTTGATGTCCAATTGAAACAAGGGCCAATCAAAGTTGACAGCAAGAGAAATAAGTAGACGAACAGAGTTCAGTCTAGCAACCAAGGAAAAGGTCTCAAAATAATCAACTCCATATGTCTGAGTATACCCCTTGATAACCAGACGGGCTTTCAACCGCTCAACAGAGCCATCAGAGTGATACTTAACAGTGTACACCCAGCGACACTTCATTGAATCCTTACTAGGAGGTAAATCTATCAGACTCCAGGTACCACGACTTAAGAGAGCATCCATTTCTACATCCATGGCAGTTTTCCATCCCGGAAAAGTTAGGGCATCATTATGGGTGCGGGGAATAGGGTTAGTAGAAAGTGACAAGGCAAGACCATGGATGGGAGAGGGAAGAGACAAGGAAACAAAGTTATCAATAGGATACACAACCATAGATTTTTGAGTGCAAGAACGTGTACCTTTCCTTTGCGCAATTGATAAGTCATCAAGCGGAGAAGGAGGAGGAGCTTCACCAGAGAAAGGTGGCAATGGAGGAAGTGAATCATTTGGTGTATTGGTTTCTCCACTCGGCTGTCCAGCCTTTTTCTTGCATTGATAAACCTGTAGAGGAGGTGAGTCACTGGCACTGGGCACATCAGGGAAGGGTATGAGAGATGGAATGGGTGGAGGAGATGGAGAAGTCCACTCCATACCAGATTTGGACACCTGAGGAGAATAGAATGATGTGCCTTAAAAGGTCAGATTGGCACTAACAAAGTTCCTGTGAGCAATGGGGTCATAGCACTTGTACCCTTTCTGAGTACGTGAATAACCCAAAAAAATGCACTTAGTAGACCTAGGAGATAGTTTATCTACTTGCACATGCAAATTATGGACAAAACACACACGACCAAGGACTCGGGGAGGAATAGGAAAACTTGGCAAAGTAGGGAACATAATAGAAAAAGGGGACCTATCTGAAAGCACTGAAGATGGCATGCGATTAGTCAAGTGATATGCAGTTAAAACCCCATTACACAAAAAATGCTTAGGAACTTGCATGTGAATCATAATAGCACGGGCTACCTCGAGTAGATGCCGGTTCTTGCGTTCTGCTACCCCATTTTACTGTGGGGTATAGGCGCAACTAGCTTGGTGTATCATCCCACGGTTGGCATAGAAATCAGAAATATCATTTTGAGCATATTCTAAAGCATTATCAGAACAAAAAATCTTAATCAAAATGCTAAACTGAGTTTTTATTTCATTATAGAATTGTTGAAACACATAAAAATTCAGATGTCCTTTAACATGTAAAGCCATGTAAGGCGAGAATGATCATCCACAAAAGTTACAAAATAACGAAAACCAAATCTATTACTAACTCTGCAAGGACCCCATATATCAGAATGGACTAAGGAAAATAAAGACAGACTACGAGACACAGAGCGAGATGGGAAGGACACACGGTGATGTTTTCCTAACTCACAGGCCTCACATTCTAGCCTAATCACAGATTTAAAACTAGGAAATAAAAGTTTCAACCTAGCTAAAGATAAATGTCCTAAACGACTGTTCTACCCATGCCCAAAAACCCGGGCTAATTTCAACTTTTGTACATGGGTGATGCAACCAGGTGAACCATTAGTAACTTATGGATTTGCCCGGCTTATTACATGGAAGGACTACAAACCATTGAAGGAGTTAAGGTATGTACTCTACCATTGAAGAGAATTTCCCCGAACCTTGTTAGTGAAATGTACCAAGAGATGGAGCCCACACACCGAAAACACCTTGAGAAGGCCCCACTCAACTTAAGGAACCATTTCCTCACAAGGGTGACCAGTTTAGCCTTCACCGGCTGATGGTCACCGGCTGATGGAGCATCCACCGGTGAACACCCTCCGATGAGAATACTGGCCGAAAACGGGTTGATTTGCCGTGGGACTTGGGTCTTTGGACCCGTGCACATCAAACCACCCCCAATAGTTGGGACAACCTATTGGGTGAATAGACTAATGTATCCGGACATCCTAAGGTGGGCCCGTTAGTGCCGAATAGTGGAATAACTCGTTATTGGGTAAAAACCAATTAATTCCCCAAACAGCCCTTAGTGGGACTTAAGTGGCTATAAATAGGACTCTTACCATTCATTTCTTCTCCTACCAAAATAGAAAGAAGGAAAGGGAGAAAGAAGAAGGAGGAGGAGAAGGAAGGCAAGAGAGGAGGAAGAGGGAAGCAACGGGAGCACCTACCATTGAAGGTAAGTTCCTCTCTCTACCATTTAGATAATTCTCTCTCATACCCCATTCTTGACCTAGGCTAGGTTGGGGAAAAATCCTAATCAAAATCCCTCTACCCACATACCCAATCTACAAATTGAATGGGGGATTTTGGTGTGAGATCTAATCAAGCAAGTTAATCATTCACCATGGAGTGGGAAGGCATCTTACATGAAAAGCCCTAAATTTGGAAACCCAAAACCCTAGGATTTGGGAATTTGCCAAGTCCTCTACAACTAGTTATCCCAAACCCAAAATTAGGTTGGGGAAAATGAAATTAAACACATGAATAATGGATTTGAGTGATCACACAAGCAATTGATGGTCACTACATGAACCCCCCAACCGATATTCCCAAAATTAGGTTGGGGAAAATGAAATTAAACACATGAATAATGGATTTGAGTCTATCTTATGACTCTATGTAAATTAACCCACCAATTACACTAAACCTAAGCTAGGTGTGGTGTGTGTGAGTGTCCCACATACAAACCCACTCTAAAAATCATAAAAACCTAAGCTATAAACTATGTAAAAGAGAAGAGAGAAAGAATAAAGTTGGGAAATGACACCCCACTGAACAACATGCACTCCCACCACCATACACAGGGGCCACAGGGCCTATGGGGCTGATCTGCGCAAGGAAACCCTAATTTTAACTTCACCGGCTGATGGTCACCGGCCAGTCGGTGAAGGAAGTAACCATCCACCGGTGAACCCTGTAGATGTAATTTTGAGGTTTTCAGACCTTACAGATCCATCCACCGGCGAACCCACCGGCGGATGAGCATCCATTGGTGAACCCACCGGCGGATGAGCATCCACCGGTGAAAATATTACAGGATTTGCATCCCTTTCGGATTTGTCCATCGGTGAACTCACAGGCGGATGATCATCCATCGGTAAGCATCCACCGGTGAACCATTTTAAGGCTAATTTTTAATCATTTTATTGGGGCACAAGTCCTAGTGTCCCACTCCCCTATAGATAACCAAATAACCTAAAAACATTGTGTCCTAGGAGTGGAACCGATGAGTGACGGGAGCACACAACACGAAACCATCAACTATCTACCTCCATCTAGAACTCGAGGTGAGGGGATTTTGTATATTTTTATGGAATGCTTGCATCATATCGCATATGTGGGTGAATCATGTCATTTTGCATATTATTATCTTATTCCTTGTGAAAAGTGTTGATGTGGCATGAGAATGTGGATTATGGTTGTGCGTGTGTGTGTGACTGGGGTGCAGGGTGGCCAACGGTTGGTGCCAGTGGCACTGTATGCTTAGGGTGTGTGTGACGGGTGCAGGGTGGCCAACGGTTGGTGCCGGCGGCACTGCATGCTCAGGGTGAGTGGTGTGTGTGTGTGTGTGACTGGGGTGCAGGGTGGCCAACGGTTGGTGCCGGCGGCACTGCATGCTCAGGGTGAGTGTGTGTGTGTGACTGGGGTGCAGGGTGGCCAATGGTTGGTGCCGGCGGCACTGCATGCTCAAGGTGTATGAGTGTGATTGAATTGTGCTGTGGCATATTAGAATGCATTCGGCTAGGATAACCACCCTAGTGCTACAACCCTTGCCAATAGGGGTTTACGAATTGGCTAATCCTCTCGTCCGACAGTCCGTGGTTGGGGACGATTTCCTGTGATTGAGGTGCGAAGATGCCACCGTCATGATAGACCCGCACGTGATGTTTGATTCGGTGACAGGTATTCCCTACATGCGATGATGGATTCGATATAGTATTATGGGAGGGTTATTAATAGGGGTTTGCCGGGTAATGATGTGGTTCTGGAGCCGGCGTGCTCCTGACTCGCAACTAGCTTGTATCCCTGGGGACTGATAACGTACATTCATGACTGGGGATAACACCTATATTGTAGTAGCACTTATACCCCTTTGGACTTATAAATTGTTGCTTAGAATTGTTTGCTAAAACCGGATTATGTCATTTCATTCATCTAATTGCATTTATCTAACTGCAGTAATATTGTTGTGGGTGAGCATTTATACTTGTTTCTATTTTATTGATTTTTGTGGATGCATGGGTGTGTACCCCTCACTGGGCTTTGTGGAAGCTCACCCCATTTGTTGCAACCTTTTTAGATGGTAGAACCAGTGCAGAGGCAGGCTTAGGACTTCGGTGGCAACGGTAAGGCTTGTGTCCGCGAGACACCGTGCTGATGGACATCACTTCCTTATTGTCGGTTATTTATCCTTATGTATTATTTATAATGTCGTAATACCTAAGATTGGAATTCAAATGAATTTTGGTATATGGTAATTATCATTTAGTGAATCACCAGTAGTAGAGTAAAGTTTACAAATCTTATATGTGTACTCTGATTTTAGTTGTGATTTTGGGGCATTTACGGATTGGGGTACTAGAGGGTTAGGCTGACTGGATATGGGTATCCAGTGCCGTATACCTTGGCCTAAAGGAGGCGGGGTGTGACAACGACAGTGCCATTGGAAAGGAGTCACATCCTCAACAGCAGTAGTAGCAGCAGAAGAGGTAGGAGAACCATAGTTGAGATAATATAAACCATCTTTTTCACGCCCTCCACCAATCGTCTTCCTTGTGTGAAGATCCTAAAAAACACAGTAAGAGGGAAAAAAGGTTATTGAGCAATTTGATGAGCTAGTTAACTAGCTCACAAAAAGAATTAATGGGAATTGTGGAATATGTTGCACAGAAAATAAATTTAGTGAGGATGTGGGTGATATAGTACCATGGCCGAGAATGGGTGTGGAAGCACCGTTGGCAGGAATAACAGATGTAGAACTGATACTAGAAGAAAATGTTTTAAAAAGTGATGACTTACCAGTCATATGGGCATAAGCACCTGAATCAATGATCCAGGGGGTAGAGGTAGTGGTAAGAAGGGCTGAGGCACCTGCATAAGCTAAGGTGGCAGCGGATGTAGACCCACCATTGGATGTATTAGAGGATGCCTCGAGAGTGTGTAAATGTTAAAGCAACTGATTGATGCCATCGCGCAGGCTGGTAGATGAATCTCTTGATGAATGGCTCGGTTTAGTATCAATGGGAGACCCTATGTCAGTACCATCGTCTGACACTACATGATTGGCTAACTGGGTGGCCCACTCTGGCTTGCCATGCTTTGCTTAACAAGTCTCGACAGTATGGTTAGGATTTCCACAGTAAGTGCACTGGTGAGATGCACGATCAGATGGTTGTCCACTAGAACCTTGTACATCCGACCCACGTCCTCCCCCACGACCGCAACTACGTCCAAGTTTGTAAGGAAGGCAGATTTGTTTTTGGAAGACTGATTAGGTTTTGTTGATGATGTAATACGCTGTAGTCGCGAATAAGTGTCATTCAGAGTGGGAACAGTGTCGCTTGCGAGTAGATGGCCTTTCATTGCTTTCAAATCATTATTCAAATCAGCCAGGAATTTGGGAACAAAAAAACTCATTACGCTGAGCTTTTAATTTGTCAATGTCAATGGTCGAAGGTTGGAAAACATTGAGTTTTTCAACCATTCCCTTGAAAGCACTATAATACTCTGGAAGCGTTTTTTCAGACTGACGAAACTGGAATAGTTTCTCATAAATATCATAGATACGAGTCATGTTCTTCTCCTGAGAGTAAGTTTCCTTCAAATCGTTCCATACTCCTTTTGCAGTAGAGTGAAACATGACTTTGGCTGCAGCATCTGGTTCCATACTATTCCATAACCAGATTAAAATCAAGGCATTCTCCTTCATCCATTCATATAACCCTTGTCAGATGCTGCTGGAGGATCAGAAGTAGTATACTGAAGTTTATCCTTGGCCATAAGATAAATCTTCACAGATTGAGCCCAAAGTAGGTAATTCGAACTTCCCTTGAGCTTGATAGAGGTAATTTGGACATTGACATTGTCCGAGGCAAATGCAGTAGTCACAGAGGTAGGAGACTTGGTCTTAGCCATGAGAACCAAAAATAAAGTTGGCAAATAGCGTCGCAGAAATAACAAAAAAAACCTGCAACCAAACCTGAACCACAGAGACCAACGCTAGCGATCTGGTAGAAATTGAGTTGGGCAGAGAAGAAAGTAAGCTGCGGTCCAAGGTCTTCAAATCTTCAGTGTAGAAACAATGGGGCACGATCCATGCACAAAGTCAATCACTCCATATGATTTAAAACATAGTAGATGCAGTAGTAGGCGGCTGCGCACCAGAAAGGTTTAGCGCTAAACTGAGATCAGCAGAGAGATCTGAAAAACGACTTTGATTGGATTACAGAGGCTTTGATACCAAGTTACAATCCCTGAGATTTGTAACCAAACCAAAGAAAAGAGAAAAGAAGAAAAGAAGAAAAGAAGAAAAGAAGAGGAGAGAAGAGAGTGAGAGGTGCGATCGATGGTATTCCCAAAAGAGAGGAGAGACTTGCGATCAGTCCAGAATGGGTTGATCATAGGTTTTAGTCCTTTACTTATATTAAAATAATGTTGAAAGTAAAAGACAATAGTACCCCCATTGCTTAATTACAAGAAAAGCCACATCACAGAAATAGGGGAGCCGATGGGACCCAAAATACCCCTATTGGTTTTAGAGTTTAGCGCAAGGCGCTAAACTCAACATGCACCAATATCAATGTCAATTCTTAGATTGAGATATCGGCATCAAGGTCGAGTTTCTAAAATTTGATGGAGAGAAGGGGGGCCAGGGCTTTTCATGATTGGTTAACCAAAGTCGAGAGGTTTTTTGCCTACGATTCCTTTTTGAATGATAAGAAAGTCGAGCTCATTCTCACCAAATTTACTGGATATATTTATTCATTGTGGGATGATGTTCTCCAGATGAGATTCCTCAAATGACTTGGCTCATCACCAATTGGGAGATTATGAAGTAGATACCTACCAAAAAAATTGTATCTTCTAATTATGAGAAGTTGCTCTTCTACCTACACCTTATAGTTCCACAAGTTATCCTCTCGCTGCAGGCTCCTAGAGATGGATCATCAAAGATTATCGAGATATATCAGTGGTATGAGCACAGAGATCAGATTAGAATTTGCCAATAAAGTCTATAGATCAGTAAATATGATGGTTGTTTATGCAAAGACGGCAGAAGAAAAGGACAACAATCTGAAGGCAATGCGTTAAGACTGCTCATTTAGCGTATAAAACACCACCTAGAACTGAAGAAAAGAAATTTGAGCACAAGAAGGTTGAAGAAAAGAGGCCAGCAAGCTCCAGGGAAAATGAATGGCTATGAGAAAGGTCACTTTAGCAATAAGTATCCACACAAGATTTGTTTTATGAACATAGTTGAGATGCAATTGGAAGATTAGGACAACAAAGATGAAGCCGAATGTTATGATGGTTGTCCTCTTGATCCAAATCAACACAATCATGATTCTAATGACAAGGTTAAAGCTTACTTGGCTAGTCTTGTTTATCTTATCTAATGGACTAGGGGAAAAAGCTCCTCTTCAAACAAATAGAAGGGAATTGTACTTCACAAAGTCAATTACAGTCCATATATACTGGAGTAGAAGCCAGCCAAATCTCAGCAGACCTAGTGCCTGAAATTAACCTTCCATGGAATAAGCTCTATTGCAAGTTTGCGACAGCCTATGATCTATCCATTGCAAACACTTTTTTCGCTAAGAGGGAAGAACACTTAATTACCTACAAAAGTGGGCAACTTTTCGGCCAAATAGACTTCTTCCACACTAGAAGGTCTGATAGATGGATGTGTAAGGATTGTAAGGTTATCCCTGGGGAGAGCTTACATCTCAACATAGATTATTGATCTTGGCCATGTGCTTCTATTTTCCAAAGAGTAAACCAAGGAAACATGTTTGCCGTAAGGTAAGGTGGTGGAGATTGAAAGGAGAGTCAGTGGGGACTTTTATAGATAAAAGTGGTGATGCATGAGAAGTGGGATTGTGAAGGGGACGCTAACACGATGTGGAATGAGATGACAGATTGCATCGAGAAAGTTGCTAAGGAGGTTCTAGGGGTGTCTAGGGGTGTACTAAGTTGGCCCCTAGAGAGACTTGGTGGTGGGATGTGAAAGTTTAAGCAGCCGTCAAGATTAATAACGCTAATTTTAAAATTTGGCGAAGTACTAGATAGGTTGAAGATAAAGAGAGATATAAGGTAGCCAGAAACGAGGCTAGGAAGATTGTGGGGAAAGCAAGGGTTAGGAAATATGATGACTTGTACAACAATCTAAATACCAATGAAGGGGAAAAGACTATTTATAAGATAGCTAAAATACGGGGAAGGAAGATTAGGGATCTCGATCAAGTTCGATATATTAAGAGTGATGATGGTAAAGTGCTTGTGAAGGATGATGACATAAAGAGGAGATGGGATGGGTATTTTTGTGACTTAATGGATATAGCCCTAGTGAGAGAGGTTCAAATATCCTGCTTGACCACATGCATCATATGTACGTAAGATAGGAGTGATCAAGGTTAAGGAAGCTCTAAGAAATATAAAGGTAGGAAAGACACCAGGTTTGGATGAAGTCCCAATTGAAGTGTGGAAGAGTTTGGGACCATGTGGGGTTGTTTGGTTAACCAAGTTGTTTAAAGAGATAATGAGTAGGAGAGAGATGCCTAATGAGTGGAGGCGAAATATTGTTGTCCCAATCTGAAAAAATAAAGGCAATAATATCCAAAGTTCCTTAATAGGCAACACCACTTGGAAGAAGAAATGGTAGTGCCAAAAGAAACTCTGTTTCAAAGAAAACTTAAAAAAAAAAAAAAAACCAAGACACAAGGCCCAAATGCCCATTTAAAGTGTGTCATGCTGTATCAATACGTATCGATACGATACACACCGATACACTTTGATACGTACCCGATTAAAAATTTTTAATAAAGATGTCAAATGTACATATCGGCATGTATCGTGCGTATCGATACGATAAGATACTTACAAAATTATATGAACTTAGTTTATTTCCCTGTAGCATATTGACATGTATCGTGCTGATATCGATACATATCGGCTGATACGGTACGATACGTTAAACCATGGGCATATGGGGCTACCAGAAAAAAAGGCAACAGGCGGGTGGGGGGGGGGACAAAGATGTGGTTGTGGATGAGGAATGCTTGAGTAGGAAGGCAATTGGAGATGGCTCGTCAAACGGTGAAGTTGTGACGAGGGATGTGAGATTTGAACCAGATAACCTTGTGCCAAGGGGATAAGGAGCGCACACAAGGCTCAAGTAGAGGAAGAAAATTTTCCGGAGGGAGAAGGGGACCAAACGATTCTATCCTCTCTATGAATGGGGGGCATGGCAGGAAGAGAGGACCAAAAAGTTGAAATAGGGGTGGAAGTAATAGGAGGGGACCAAGAGCCATTAGAGATGATTGAAGAAACCAAAGAGTCTTTAGGGAGGTCAGAAGAGTAAATTGCTCTAGGGCCAACATGCAAGAGAAGGACGCCTCCTAGGTGCCAATTGTCAAGCCATTGGAAGGCGTCCTTTTCCCTTCTTATTTCTTCTTCTTCTTTTTTTTTTTCCAATCGGGTGGTACCCCTTTGAACCGACTTTCAGTTCATTATATACTCTCATATCTCACTCAAAAATCACTGGTTAAAGGTTTTTTTTGGTGAATAATAAATTTGTTACCAAAGAGGGAAGAAAAAGGGGGCAGGAATATAAAAGCCCCGAAGGGGAAGCAACCAATACAAGAGCATAAGTAGCGAAACCCCTAATTAGGGGGTGGGAGACCTCAGGATAACAGGGCGGTGGCAAAAGGGATACAAGGCCATCTTAGAGCTAACATTGAAGAAGATGGCATTCTAAATCGAGTCAAAGGATCTGGAGTTGGAAGTCCATCTATGAAGGTTAGGCTCTATCCAGATGTGTTTGATGGTAGCGCCGAAGGCAGCCTTCCCCGCAATGTCACAAATAAAGTTGCCAACGAAAGTCATATCAGCCCAAATCCAAAAAAGGATGTTCAGCTAGAGAGAATTTAATTACTCACAATCCAAGGCTCAAAGAGCTTGATATGTTGGTTGAGTATGTCCAGTATAGGCCTCAATAGAACCCCAAACTTATGGCCTTATGTGTCTGCAGGTGAGGGAGATCAAACCCTAGGAAGAAATTAGGGTTTTTTTGACTGAATGGGAGAAAACCTGTAGCAATCAAACCAGGCCTCTGATGGCCTTGAGTACTGGATCGAGTGGCCTTCTTATGATCCTTAACCCTCCAAAGGGCTTGAGATTTGGCTGGCAGGGCTGGAAGATCTAATGAATCTTGATTTAGATCCAAAATAGGAAACTGCTGGAGATAGTCCCAATATAGAGATTCAGGACGAGAAAAGGGGCAGGCTGGTGATCGAAGACTCCTAATGCCCCTAGGTACCCTCCAAATATGAGCCTGATTGGCTGGTTGAATATGGAGATCTGAAGATTCTTGTTGGGAGTCTTAAATTAGGAAACTTCTGAGTCTCTTTCAAGAATGAGTTTTAACCACCTCTGTTGGCCAAGAGATCAAGTTCAAAGGGTCCTTGATCCTTCAAAATATGGTCTTCAATGGCTCAACAACCTGGAAGTTCTGCAGTTGTCAAACTAAACCAGAAATCCTTCACGTAAGGTTGGTGCAAGCCTTGTCTGGAGCCTCAGTCCTTCTGGTTGTCTTGGTCCTTGTAACAGCTTCAACAAACTCTACGATCTTCAACTAAATAACAAAAAACAGAAGGAAGAAAGAGAATCAATGGAGGGGTTGAGAAGGAGGTAGAATCTGGTTGTCTTGGTCCTTGTTACGGCTTCGACAAACACTAACTCTCTTGAAGCTTCTTTCTTCACAATGAGGGACAGCTGGAGGGACTTCTAGAAGCTCCTTTTGAAGACAAAACTGGAGACCAAATTATTGCTGCTCGATGGGAAGATAAGCTGCTGTTGTGCTGTGGACCCTGAGCCAAAATGGTAACCAAATATTTGCCCAAATCTGGGCTGAGAGAGTTGCTGCTCGATGGGGAAAATCAGGGCCAGATCTGAGCCAGGAATGGCCTGGTTCGAATGCTGGCCTGCCCCAAATAACCAGGTTTGAAAGGGGACCCTATAGCTGGTTCGATTGATCCCCTTATCTGCATCAGAATGTGACCATTAAACCAGATAATCTTGTGCCAAGGGACGGACATAGGGGCCTCCAGAGAGGATCAGGTCCCAAGCAGAGGAGCTAAAACAGCCAGAGTGGGGATGAGACCAGATGACCCTGTCAACACTAACAGGGGAGGAGGTGGGGGATGGAGGACAAGAAGAGGATGGAAATGGTTGAAGGGGACGGGGGAGGGGACCAGGCACCATTGGATATTATGGACTCCACAGGGTGGCCACTAAAACTTCTGTTGTTAAGATATACTGAATTCCGGTTTCAGACTGAGGTTGATCTTCTATAGATTGCAAGTTCAAAACTATCCTCTGTTTCTAGGAATTCCCTACAGAAGAACTATCACACCATTTAAAGTTCCTTTTAAAATATTATTTTTTGGTTTTAGAACAATCACTAGAGCTGTGCCATTCCAATCTCCAAGTTTCAGCTCTGTTGACTTGCTTTGTGAGGTTACAGCCATCTTTTCTAGTCCATGTTTGATGTTCTCTTCCTCTTCTAGTTTCCGAAAATTACATAGTGGCTATGTTTGGTTGCAAGGGAAGAGAAATTTTCTAAGTTAAAAAAAAAAAAAAATGAAAAAAAAAAAAAATTGTAGTCATTACCCATGTGATCTCAAGTGATTGTATAAACTAAAAGTTTTTACCATATTTAGTAATGATACATTTTACATGTAAACTTATTTTCCATTTTATAGCGAAGGGTTTTAGATGAAAAGCAAAGTGAAATTTAATAAAAAATGTGGAATGATTTGGAGTTACTGATATGGTCACATGGGGTAATGATGACAATAATTTCTTTTTTAAGTTTGAAATTCCACTTCCCTTTTGATTCCCTTTGCAACCAAATGGAGCCAGTGTGGTTCCAGCACTTCATTGTATTTTTAGATTCCATTCTAGATTTTGTACCCCACCTCCCCTGCTTCTTCAGTTATAGAAACTAAAAAGGACATGAAGCGACACATTAGATGCACTTGTGGCGACACATTAGATGCATCTGTTGTGGCATATCAGCACTGTATGTATCACACTATCACAGAGAGTGAGGCAGCTCTCTGGAGAGCAGATGTGTAAGACCCTAGGTTAAATATTTGTGATATTTGTTCCAATACATTGATGGAAAATTTTTTGAGGAAGGCTACCAAGTTTTCAGAAAATGGCCAGAATTTTTAAGATACTCATGTATTACCTATGCATAAGCATACATTCGCCAGACAACTATTGGGAGGTATATAAAAACTCAAGCACATTTCTGCTACTCCACTGTATCAAGGGACATGTACTTTCATTTGTTTCTTGTAGCATCTGCTTCAATAAATGCATTGCTATTAAGAAGACCTGTTTGTGATCTCTCCCCCTCCCCCTCCCCCCCCCGCTCTTCCTTTAAACAGAAGGATAAACTGAAAAGGAGGGTCCCCATTGAGTAAATGAAGTAATAGTACTAAAGTAGTTTGAGTTGAGAATATTTTTACCAATGCATGTGTATATGCCTCTGATGAAACCTCTTTAAGATCCCCTTCATATTAAATTCTTGATGCATGTAATGAAAACCATTTTACCCAGTAAAAATTATGTTTCCTGAGGACAATTAAAAAAATTTCAGGTTCACGGTGGGTCTAGTGGAATTGGCACATTTGCAATTCAGATAGCTAAACACCTGGGAGTGAGGGTATTTGTCACTGCAGGTCTAATGGCACTGAACCCTGGAACTCATGTTTAGAATATTTTCATTATCCTTGATTCTCATATTGTTAAGTGTTTCTGTCTATTAGGGAGTGAGGAGAAATTGGCTTTTTGCAAGGATCTTGGAGCTGATGTCTGCATCAATTATAAGACTGAAGACTTTGTTGCAAGGGTGAAGGAAGAAACAGGAGGAAAAGGTCCATCTCTTGCCTGATATCTATATGCATAGTTCAATTTCAGTTACAGGGTAATTGAAACTTTTGTTACTGCTAGTTATTTTTCTTCAGAACCTTGCAATTTCTGGATAATTACAAGATTCGGGACCGTCTTTTCTGTCTTCTTGCTTGCTGGTACTGGAACTTAGGCCTCAAAACGTTTAATGGCAGGTGTTGATGTTATTCTTGACAATGTTGGAGGTCCCTATTTCCAGAGAAACCTCAACAGCTTAAATGTTGATGGCAGACTTTTTATCATTGGCTTTCAGGGTGGAGCAGCTACGGAAGCGAATCTTGCAGGCATGCTTGCAAGACGCCTGACAGTGCAAGGTATTTCAGATCTTACTTTTCTGGGTTTGTTCCTTGTTAAATGTGGTTTGGTGGTAGCGTATATCTAAATCAATCAAACCTGACTCATTTTGGGCAAGTAACGACCTATCTACTCCATATCATTACACATAAATAAGGGAAAAAGGTTCTCTGATCAAGCGGGGGAGGATGGAATATCCAATGCCACCACTTTACTGACCGTTCGGTCTCTTTCATTACCTACCAGCCTTCCAATCTATGCACTACAGTAAACCACTTTCTCCCCTGCCGTTGCACACACTTTCCCCCCTTTCTCTCCCCATGCATGCCTCTGTAACTCACGCCGCTGCATCTCTCCCTCTCTCCCTGATTTTTCTCATCTTGTCTTCCCTTTCTGAATCATTATCCATCCTCTCTCTCTCTCTCTCAGGGTGCTCTGTTTGTCCAACTCAGTTCCTCTGTGTAAAATATTGGAAGTGAAATTTTGGTTTTCCCATCTGGGTTTCTTCCACTTTGTTTCCTTTCCCAGGAATAGAAATGGAGGGCTCTTCTAGGAACTGACAACTGTATTCTCAGTTGCTCGATTTGATCCCTAATGAAAGAGAGTGGATTGATAGAAGAGATGAAGCCAGCTTTGGGGTTTTAGAGGATAAGAAGTTGCAGTCAAGGCTGGGACTGCCAGGAGAAGATTGGTTTGACAAACAAAACCGAGAAAAGGAAGATAGCGAAAGAGATGAGTCTCTTCTCTCTCTTGGGTACTACTCTTCTCTGGCTTCTAAGTCCAATAACAACCACAACAACAGTATTCCCATTTCTTGCCAGGAAAAAAAAAAAAAGAACATAAAACAAAAACAGTATTTCTGCGGGACAAAGAGAGCGTTCTTATGGTTGAAGCCAAAGCAGGAGAGCAGACATGGTTGATGAACCAAAAAACCAACCAGAACCACAGAGCGAAGAAAGCCACCCTGAGGAAGAGACGGGGAGGGAGGGAGGGAGAGGCCTAGAAAGATTCAGAAAGGGGGGAGAACGGCGAGATTGCAGCGGTGTGCAAGGCGGAGAGAGTGTGTGCGTGCAATAGTAGGGGAGAGAGTGGTTAACTGTAGCACATAGATTGAAAGGTTGGGAAGTAATGATAGGGATCAAATGGTCAACAAGGTGGAGGCATAGAGTGGCGTGGGAGATTCGATCCTCCGTTTGCTCAAAGAACCTTTTTCCCCATAAATAAATATGTGCATCTTCCCTGTTTGCGCATGAACATTAGTGTGACCTTGTATCCAGTTCATTTGAAATATTTTGAGCTGTGTTTAGATAGTATATTGCACACGTGCTAATGGAAGTCATATTCATGCAGCTGCGGGCTTGAGGGGCAGAAGCATTGAAAACAAAGCAATAATTGTGAGTGAGGTGGAGAAGAATGTTTGGCCAGCAATTGCTGCAGGCAAAGTAAAGCCTGTGGTTTACAAGTCCTTTCCATTGTCTGAAGCAGCAGAGGCTCATCAGCTAATGGAAAGCAGCAACCATGTTGGGAAAATACTGTTGGTTCCATGATCATCTTTAGATTAGACCAACCTCATGTGAGCATATATACGTAAAAACCCATGTGTGAATCGCTGATCTGTGAGCAATTTTATCTTATTTCTAGTTTCATGATCCGAGAAATGAAAGCAGCCATGATCTGAGGTTTACCTTTTCTAGTTTCTGTTTCTGAAGCAAAACAGATGGTGCTGTACTTTATGAATGCAGTTTGCAGTATCATTCACACCTAAGTGAAGCTAGATACATCAACACCTAAGTTGCTACATCATGAGCAATGAGGTGTGCTTTAGTTTATTCTAGAACTTGCATAGAGACAATGTCTGTTGGATTCAATATTAGAAATACATGAGAATGGTTTTGATGTTGTATGAAAGATTTTTCATGGTGCCACCCACAATCTCGGATGTGTTGGCCAACTTGGAATCTTTTAAATTGTTTTTTGGATGCCACCCTTGAGTAAAATTGATTTTTATTGTTTTTTTATGGAAAAAGAAAAGTATATATATTAAAAATAAGAGTTTGACATATTGAGGTTATTGTTCCTAATCTCAAGTTTTTTTGTTCATAGCCATGTAGGCTATATTCCTTATAAAATAATATCAATTCATTATTACCCTTGAGATAAAAAATTAGCAACGTCCAAAAAAAGGGGAAGGCGCTCTAAGGCCACGATTCGGCACTATCATCTGGTAGAGGATTTTATAGCTGCTCAGCGTCAATCCATGCGTCACTCCACGATTCGCCCTTAGTTTATGCTTCAGTATTATTTCCTGTCATCGTATGGTTGGCAAAAAGTAAGACATTTTCCTTTGGATATAAAAGAAGTAGCCTAAGTCAAAAATATTATTAACATTATCGATGACCCCAATAGATATCAAAACCTTGTGACAAAAAGAAGGGATCTTTGGTATGCTGATGGGTAGGGGTGTCAACCGGTTGGGCTGGGTAGGTCTCTATCGGCCTTAGTTGGACTGAACCACTTGGAAGTCTTGCACAGTGAATGCCCGTTTAAGTAAACGGGCCTAGCTTTGGGGGGTATGGTACGGTTTATAATCGGGTCGATCAGTGTTGGGCTTTAATTGGGCTTCTTTAAACGGGTCCTAGCCGGGCTACGGACATATTTAAGTCTAAACGGGCTCTAAACGTGCCTACCCTAAAATTCTCTTCTTAAGTTGGTTGAATGTCTGGAAATATGTGAGACAAATCTTTAATAAAAAAAGAAATGAAATGAGAATATGATTTTTCTTACAAAGAAAAACAAAGGGTAAGCGCTTAATTTGTTTCTTACTAATAGTGGTAAAATAGAAAATTTATGTAGTATTAAAAGGGTCGGGCTGGGTCAGGCTACAACAAGTCGGTTCAAGCCGGGCATATAAATGTGTCGGTTCGGTCGAGCGCCCGACAGGCTAACTACTTGCATTGTGAACGCCCATTTAATAAACATGTCGGGCTCAAGCCGACACTTTTATTAATCGGGCTAGTCCAGGTTGGGCTGTAAACATGCCAAGCTCGGTCGGGCCTACTGGTGCAGGCTTAGAATTGACACCCCTACTGATGGGTAAAGGGTTAGATGTTATCACCTATTATCCACTAGATTGGGTAGGGAGACAATGGGAAACCCAATATTCCACATGTCATAGAATAGTATGAAGATTGAATTTTATTATTGTTCGTGTAATTTCTGTGTAAAAGAACAAAGGGAATTAGATAATTCAACACTCATATAGACAACCTTAGGATTAATTTGTATTCTGGATCTAGACAGGAATGTGTTGTAGGAATATGGGAAGAACCTAATGACCAAAATCGAATGCAGAAATTAAATATTTTGGCTTACCTCTTCTTGGACCGTAGTAGGCTGCCATTACTGGATAATGGTGATCATTTTGTAGTTTTACACCTCTTTCTAAGAATTTGGTATCAGCAATAATGTTTTTAACTATTGTAGAGAAATATAGAAGCCAAAGCCAATACTAATCTATTGTCTCAGACTCTAAGTCAATTTTTTTCCTATTTCTTATCTCAAATCTTGTATTCTCAATGAGACGAGACAAAATTCATTTAAATACAAAGAGGGACTAGAGTCCTTATGGATCTTATATACACTATCACCACTAATTATGGTAAATAGGTAGCTATATCCAACTACATCACCTTAATTTAATATTTGAATTAAATATCTTAAATTATAACTTATATGGCAATATAAGGCCACATCAGTCAATATTCCCCCACTTAGCCTAAATTGGCACATGCCAAACAAATGATTAAGTTCCAAGCTTGTTGTATGGCCATACTGAACTCAATCTGATGGAGAATCCTACATTCAAGATGAAAATTTTAACTCAACAAATCATGGCGGTCCAAGTTCTCAATACTTAACTTCTTCTTTCCATGTATCGTGATAAGTCAACCTTCTCAACTTGAACCATTATGTGACGAAGTTTAAACTTTATAGAATTGATTCCATGATTAATTCTAAATTGACTCAATGGTCAACTTTAGTCCAAAATTTATTTCCTAATGACTTTATAGGCATCTGTTATTCTTAATAAATGTGCATTAGTATAATGAATAACAAAAAAATCAAATTGGCAGCAACTTTATTAATACTTTAATTGGAATCAAACTTTATATTTTAATATCTGAAAATTATAATTAAATACACAATAATTTTATTAAGCCCATGTTCTTTACATGATCTACAAAAACCTTAGGTGCAAGCCCTTTGGTAAAAGGATCACCAATGTTACCATTGGTACCTACATGTTCAATCGAAAACTTGTGATATCTAACATCTTTCTTTATGAAAAAATACTTGATCTCATTTTGTTTGCATCGACTAACTGAACAAGTATTGTTAGAAAATCTAACTGCTGTTGTATTATCACAGTAAACACAAATCAGATTTGCAACAAAGGTTATTGTTTTAATATCTGTGATAAATTGCCTTAACAAATGATGCTTGAGAGATAGCCTCATAGCATGCCACAATTTCAGCTTCCATAGTAGATGAAGCGGTCTTTGGTTGCTTTATGCTTCTCCAGGATATTGCTCCTCCAACCAGTAAAGATATGTATTCTGATGTAGGTCTCCTTGTATTTTCACATCTAGATTAATCTGAATCTGTGTATCCAGTTAGTTCCAATTCATCACATGCCTATAGGTTAGCATGTGATCTCTAAGCATTTTAGGTACTTTCCGTTGTCCAGTGTGACATAACTAGATTCTTTTGGAATCTTCCAAGACTCCCACTGCAAAAGCAATATCATGCCCAGTATGAGCATACATCAAACTACCACCGCAGATGCATAATGGATTTTCTCCATTTCTTTTAACTCCAAATCAATCGGGCATTGTTCAAGACTAAGTTTGTCACATTTTATAATTGGTGCCACACTTAGTTTATAATCCTCAATTTTAAACAATCAAGAATTTTATCGATATATCCTTTTTGGGATGATCCTAGGGTCTTCATAGACCTGTCTCGATGAATTTTTGTGCCCAAAACATAGAAAGCTTCACCATGTCCTTCATATTGAAGTTTCTTGTCAAGAATTCCTTGGTTTCATGTAACAATGTAAGATTAGTGCTTGCCAAAAGAGTATCATCTACGTATAATACTAGAATGATGAAACAACTTCCCTTCTTGATGTAGATACATTGATCTGCACGATTTTTCAAAGAAAACCAAATAAAGGAATCATGTGGTCAAACTTTAAGTACCACTATCAAGAGGCCTGTTTCAACCCATATATGGATCTCTTTACTATACAAACAATATCTTCTTTTTCCGATGAAAAACCTTCAAGTTGTTTCATGTAAACCCCCTCATCAAGATCTCCATTAAGAAATGCAGTCTTGATGTCCATTTGGTGAATCTCAAGGTCAAAATGAGCTACCAATACCATTATAATACACATTGAATCTTTTCTTGATACTGGCGAAAATATTTCTTTATAATCTATATTTTCCTTTTGATTGTAACATTTTGCCAATGATCAGGTCTTGTAACGCTCATTGTTACCATTGGAGCCTCTTTTGGTCTTATAGACCCATTTACAACTTACAGTTTTTTCTCATTTTGATAACTTCACAAGTTCTCGTACTTGATTCTTTGGTACTGGCTCTATTTCATCCTTTATGGCATTAAGACATAGATTAGAATATTAACTACTTGCCTTGTTTAAATGACAATGGATAATCCCCAATTCTAATATCATTTCCATCTTTTAGGAGATAAACATAGTAATCTGAAGGTATAGCCTACTTTCTAACTCTTGAGGATCTTCTCAATTCTTTTTGTTCATCAACTACATACTCATGTTGATCAACAAGTTCAACAACATGTTGATCTTCCTATGGTAACAATTCAAGAATAGGTTGCTCTATGAGTCAGTTCTTTATGTTCCAAAAATCTAGGACGACATGTCATAGGTAAAGTTATTATACTTGATCCTTCACCTATTGACATGGAAGTGTCCTCAGAATCTTTTTGTTCTCCAAACCATATATTCTGAGCTCGTGAAATTCCACTGTTATTGCCATCCTCTAAGAATTTGGCTATCATTGACTCAACAATATAGAGTCTATATGAGGGACAGTAAAATCCATAACCCTTAGTGTTATCTGGATATCCAACGAATAATCCACTAACAGTTCTAAATCTAGTTTATTCTCATGTAAATTGTTAACCCTTACTTCTAAATCTAGTTTATTCTCATAAGGCATTTTAGGAATAGACTTTGATGGAACTCTATTTAGAATGTGCACAACTGCTTTCAGAGCTTCACTCCACAATAATATGGGGAGAGTACAATTGGTGACCATACTCCTGACCATTTCCATTAATATACAATTCCTTCTTTCAACAACTATATTTTGATCCAGAGATCGAAGCATGGTGTATTGTGCAACGATACCTCGCTTTTGAAGAAAATGTGCACATGGTCCAGATTTCATGTACCAACCATAATATTCCCTACCTTTATCTGATCTAACAATTTTGATTATTTTCAGTTTATTTCTTTACTTAAGCCTTAAAGATCTTATAGATCTTGAAAATGTCTAACACCTCATCTTTATGATCTAACAAATAGAGATACATGTAACTAGTGTAACCATCTATAAATGAGATAAAATATCTCTAACCATTTAGGCATGATGGAGAAAACGGTCCACAAATGGCACTATGCACAACTTGACGTGCTTGACTTCCTGCCTTGTGCGTTTGTCCTAGTGCTACCTTGTGAGCGTGGCCTCAGTCACGCATCTCCACTCCTCTGTGCTTCGTGGCTTGCTATCATATGCAAGTCATGGTGCAAGGGGTGGGTTGCTGTCTACATTGACATGGCCAATGATTGACTATTATGTAACCATTGGCTAGGTCAATGTGCACAACAAATATTCGTTTAGTCCCTCCCCCCAACCCTTGTTTTTAAAATTGATGTTGCATTCTCGTGGGTTTGTTGCTTGCAAGGGTTTTTCCATGCTCGATTTTGTGGCCTATGTTCTTAAAGCCTTGCATTTCTAAGTCTTGTCTAGGACGGAGCGTCTTTGCATGTCTCCTGCCACAAGTGTTATGTAATTTAACAGCAATTTCTATATGTATGATCTCGAGAGTTTCCGTACTCCTCCTTGCACATTTCTTGGACTTGATGTTTTGCTTTCCTTTGATGCAATCTACAGAAGTAAGTTAAAAAATCATTGAAATCTAGAGTATCAAGCACCTCTTCTTTTACCAATCTTTTTTTTTTCTTTTTAATTTGAAGGAAATAAAATTAATATTAAAGGAAATTTACAAAACAACGTCTGTGAGTCATAGCCATTTATGCCTTAAATTTTACGGCTCCTAAAGTCCTATCGTTACTTTGCACACAAAAATTTTTACCCAACAACTGTTCCAGTTCTACTCTATAACCAAAGGTAGCCCCATGGCCACCTCAAAAAATTACTATTGTCCCATAAACCATTTAAACCATCCACATCTCTTAAAACCCTATCCACCTTCTATCCTTGTTGCAAGAGAGCCTTTAATCTGATCAGCAATCCCATAGCTGCCACATCAAAAGCCTCTACTGTCATAGCAAAGTTAGCAAGGGAATATAAGTAATGCATTTTTGAATAAAATGCAATAGCCCAACCGGAAATTCCTAAAGAGATATCAGACACTACCGTGACCAAAAGTACATGGTCATTAAATACAGGCACGGTTGTGGTCACAATGGACTTAGCCTCGTATTCCAGGTTCTTAGTCTGGGGAATAGCCAATTATTGACCTGTGAAATAACAAAGATAGAATTGGGGGATTGAGATTGCATAACAATCAAATTTCTATTGTTTTATGGTTGTCCTTTTTGGCAACCTGGCCATGTGGCAATGATTATGTGACCAGTTTGGGTGATATGACAGAAAATGATGACATGATAATATTCAGTGTCACCGATTAGATAACATAGCCACATTGTGTGCATAGAGTTGTTTGATTCATTCAAGGTTGGTGGTGCGGGTTTCTGGGTCAAATATGATAAAATTGGCTATTTATGCTCGGGGGCATTTTTTACAGTGAAAATGATATTTTTAGAAGACCATTTCTCATAAAAAAGATAGATTGTAATTTATCTAGTCCAATGCCCCTAATTTTATAGCATTCTGATACCGTATAAAGAAGTTATGATATTTGTGGCAGTCGGGAGCAGTTTCGACATTGAAGATAAATTTTTTAGAAGAAATTTTCTCCATTTAACAAGACGAAAAAAATCCAATCTTTCCAACATTTCTAATTTTGTCGCGTTTCGATTTTGTATGAGGAAGATGCGACATCAAAAAGATCTAGGGGTATTTTGGTCTTTTATATGGTTGAGTCAGATGATTGGGTCTTCTGGAAAGTTATAGAGCGTTGAGTCGTGGTTCCAAAGCAATTCATTTCGTCTCGATCAAAAATCGTATGAAAAAGTTACATGTGTTTCCATGAAACCTGTTTGAAATTCCAAACCGAAAAATCCCAGTTTGCTCTCGGTGTAGGGAGGATTTTTCAGAATTTATTTTTGAAATTTCAGGGGCTTTGTGTAAGTTCAATATCTTGAAGTTCTGAACTATTAAAGGATTTTTGTCATTGAAGTTTATGGGAGTAGGGGCTTAGATGCTATTAAGAAGAATCAGTTGATCCTTCATCGATGGCTCACATTCTGCCACGTAGGTGAGGTTCTAATCTAAGGGAGCACTTGGATTTGTGTTGATAAGGGTGTGAAATATTCCATCGCGAGCCCTTCTATTGGATTGGTGTATTGAAGATGATGCTTTGGCGTTACACTTAATCAAGATGTGCTGTGGTGTTTCGTGCGTGCGTAGAAGATATTAAGAAGAATCAGTTGATCCTTCATCGATGGCTCACATTGTGCCACATAGGAGAGGTTCTAATCCAAGGAAGCGTTTGGATTTGTGTTGATAAGGGCGTGAAATATTCCATCGCGAGCCCTTCTATTGGATTGGTGCATTGAAGATGATGCTCTGGCGCTACACTTAATCAAGGTGTGCTGTGGTGTTTCACGCGTGCGTAGAAGATATTATGAAGATTCTTATCTTAAAGATCTCATAAAATCTTATCAAATCCAATCTTGACAGATTCGGATCCAATGGTTGATAGGCGCTTCACTTTTTGTGAGTGTGAGACAACCTCCCTTAAAATCTAGAAAAAGGAGTTGATAAAAAATCGACAATGAAAAGGAATAACTGACTGCTTACATCAGTATGATGTCATCAGTTGGCCTCTTTATTCTAATCTTATGGCTGAGACTTATTAACCATTTGAATCATCCAATGGCTCAGATTAAAAGATTCTTCTTGTATGAGATCGATGGTCCAGATCGCGCTATCATTTCATGTACCACTAGCGTACACTACGCCAACCACCAAATTTGAGTGATTTAAGTTAGAGCTAAGAGATCAGGCAAAGGGGTTGCAGAGGTGGTCAAAAAAATGAGTTGAAGCTCATGGAAGGCTTAGCGTTCGAAGGAAAGACTTTCATCCTCTTGCACTTAATCCATAGCCCCCGTTAGAGGCTTAGAAAGCTACTAGAAACCAAGGCAGCAAGCCCTATTGGTTATTACCAAGAGAAAGAAAAAGAAAAGGAAAAAGAACAGAAGAAGAGGGAAATAGAGATGAAGTTTTCCCCTCTCTTTGTGTGTGTCTTGAATGCCTCTCAAGAAAGATTTTCTCAAATCTAATTAATGGAGTTTGATGGATCTTGTTGAGAATGTTATTTCTCCATTAAAGCTTTATTTACAAAGAAGACTAGAAGAGAAGTAGAGAGAGAGAGAGAGAGAGAGAGAGAGAGAGAGAGAGAGAGAGAGAGAGAGAGAGAGAGAGAGAGAGAGAGAGAGAGTGAATGCCATTATTGCTCTATTGAAAGTAACAAGGAGAAAAGAAAGAAAGAAGAAGAAGAACCTAGAATTTGGTTCTTGTGAGTTGCTTCAAGAAACCCAAGTGCCAACCGGGGTTGAAGCATTGGCGGCACCGAGACAATGTGATTGTGGCCCACATCAAGTGGAGATCGACATCATTGCATCTCCGGCGGTTACTCCTTGCCAAGGTGACCTCACTTTTATCAAATTTTCATTATTATATATCATTGTAGGCAAGATGTTTGATAAAATGCTTAAGTGATAGTTGTAGTCTATTTGGGAGAAATTTACATGTATGATTGCTTCACTATAAAGCATTGTTATAAGCCCAACCTTATTTTTGATTGGTATTCAGTGGGTGCTGGACACAGGGGCTTTGTGTTCCTTGGTAGTTACTACTACCTAAACCTATTTACCATAGATGCGGCCTCTCAGATCATTTTGGAAAAACTGGAGTGAAGACCTAGCCATAGTATGTCATTAGTGAAAACTTGGAATATGTTCCCTTGGCTGTGGGTGCAGTCATAGTTAGTATTGAATAAATGCTAAGCCCGACAGTGGGCATTACTCCATGCATGTAGGCAACTGATCGAAGCACATATTTCTTGTGTTGTGGATGTGTATGCTCATATTTGTATTATGGATTGGAGTGCTTGGTTGCAGGATGGGTGTATACATCTGGTAGACCTAGCCACTTAGTGGTGCAATGTGGATGTGCATATGACTGTATATGTATGAGACAGTGATTACCATGTGAGGTTTATAAGATAGTTCTGGGCAGCAATACAGGTTATGTGAGTAAGTTCTGTGCAGCAGTAAGAATTTTCAGTAGTATACATAGTAGCTCTGGGCAGCATTAGTAGATTGTGCATGTATCTATTGAAGTGCAAATAGTGATTGCCACATCAGGGGTACAACTGAAAAATGAAAAAGGATTTGACACACTGATTCACCCTCCCTCTCAGTGTCAACCGGGATCCAACATTGGTAGCAGAGCTAGGACTCTTGAGACAGCTTAATAGCTAAAGATTGATCTAGTTTGTTGAAGATGGAAATATGTGATAAGTCCACTTCTGGAACACCTATGTTTAATGGATCGGACTTTATATTCTAAAGGAGGATGATGAAGTCCTATCTTGGTAGCCTAGGATATGACATATGGATGATTGTGGCCAGTAGAAAAGGGAATTCTAAGAAGGACTTTGAGTTTGACTCAAAAGCAAGAAAGGCTATTCTGGAAGAACTGACAGATAGTGTGAGTGTTAAAGTTAATGCTTGCACATCATCTAAGTCAATGTGGGACAGACTACAGAGTTTCTATGGAGATAAGTCAGCTATTAGGGATAAGCAGTCAACAGACATTGTTCCTACATCAGATGCACATAGCAAGCCATCAAATCAGTGTTCCACCAGTGATTCTGAGAGTGGAAGTAGTGATGATGATAGTATTGATGAGGATATGGAACCAACCAATGATTGACTAAAAAGGTGAACTGGAAGTATCTCTTGATGAGTTGAGATTAGAGAAGGAGAGACATGCATTAATCTCGAGAGATCTTAGTGAAGTCAACAAAGTTCTAGAAGACTTAGAGAGACAGTTGTCTTCCAAAGGTGCAGAGTACAATGGACTTGAGAGAGAGTCTACATTTATTATTGATGAGTTGGAGGCACATATCATTAGAAGAAATGAGAGATGCAACAACCTTGAAGAGGTTATCACAATTTTAAGGGCACAACTATCAGAGTCTAAGACTCAGCTTAGTAGGCAGTGTCAGATTTGCAATAGGCATGAGGTAGAGATCACAACCCTTCAGACTCAGTCAACAGAGTTAAAGAGGAGAGAATTAGCCACCCCACCTGTAGTTGCTGAGATTGACTAACATCCAGCTCAGATTGTGAGGTGTCAAAAGTCACCAATCATTAGCTCTGGTTTTATAACTGAGCATGGTGAGTCATCGGTAAAGCTACAGAGACAATTGAGATCAAACCATAGAGACAGACTACAGGAAAGACACAGAAGAGTGCTCAGAGGAGACAGAGGAGGAGAGAGCAAAGGCATAGTAGTGAGATGAGATCTCAGTGTGGAGACAGTCCACAAGATACAAAAACTGGAGGTAGAGGCCAGTAGATAAGGAATAGAGATAGAGTGTACAGTGGTATAGTTAGTGGTTATGGCAGTTTTGGTAGAACTTATCAGCAGAGACCAGTTGAGTAAGGGAAGTTTAGTAGGTTTAGTCATTAGATGCCTAGACAGGTAACTTCTCACCAGAGGCAGATGATTTCCGCCACTAGGTATAATGTTCTATCGAGTTTGCATAGGCAATCCCTAGTGATACAATCACACTTTCATGGATATTGTCACAGATGTGATGGATATGGGCATAGGAGAGTTGAGTGCACATCCAGAGCAATTCCCAGCTATAGAAGAAAGATTCCTATAGCACCATTAAGCAGACAACCAGTGGAGTGTCTTAGATGTCATCAAATTGGACATTGGGCCAAACATTGCAAGGCAATACTCTCCCCTTAACTAGCATAAGAGGAGAGATACTACCAAATCTCTAGAACCAAAAGGTCAAGAAGAGGTTCTAGAAGGAAAGTTAATGAGAGGCAATCCAAGAAGCATCAGCCACAATCTAATGACCAGTCTCAAGTAGCTTTGTGTAGTGTGTGGAAAATAAAGGACACATAGAAGATACATGCATTAGTCAAACAGACCAAGAAAAAGGGTAAGGTAGCAATGAACAAAATCTGGAGAGAAAAGGCAGACGCCAATTCTACAATTATACTGGCAAGGTTTAGAAAGGAAATATTATTTGTTGGGAAGGCAACAGAGAGGTCTACAGTTATTTTGGTTGGACAAAGCCAGAGACTGAAAAAGATACTGACTAAGCATAGAGATAGACAAAGTGTGAGCGCTTCTAAGAAGAAGCACATGTAGAGGACCAAGGTAGTTGGTCAGTTGAGATGGAGAGAGAGACACACAGAGAAATATGTTGTTACACTTGCCACCCTCACATCACCTAGACAAGCTGTGTGAGTGAGCACACCTCCCAAGCACTAGGTGCACATGTGTGCACAAGAAGAGAGGGAGCTCACTAAAGGATTATTAGTGCCCCCAGCAGGACTCAGATTATGGAAGCAGAGTTCCTATAATAGTGCTTGGATTAGAAACATCAGTTAATGTACAATTCCTTTGAATAGTTGCATCTTAATAGAGCAGTCATCAGATAAGTAATTCAGTGTTAGTTAGAGGACAGAGTAGTTGAGGATATCAATGATGGTCAGAGATATACAGTTGTAAGTATGGCAAACAACAATCAGCTTTTGCATGCATCAATATGGGTAAGAGATTCAGTTGGTATCAATCTCAGTGGTAGTTGTCAGAGTGTAGTTTTGCATGATCATGGTGATTGTTTGACTTTGAAAAGTTAAATATTTCAGCACTAGTGACAGAGAGAATGATATGTTGTGTTGACTAGATACGGAGATTTATAACGGGAAACTGGTGAGTTGAGCAGTTGTGCACTGTAATTTGTTGTTGGTGATATATATCAAGTTGAGGCAACACTTTTCTGATGAGTAGTGTTAAAGCAGATTTAAGGGCAGTTGAGTAATTGAGATTTAAACTCACAAGATAGGGAAGATGCATATGGGCACTCATATGTAGTTTGAACTCTCACATCTGTAGGATTGGAAAGATGCATATGGGCACTCCTATAGTTGCTCGTATCCCACATTGGGAGAGATTGCTTTAGAGAGAGATGTTATAGTTCTTTGATACTGAAGTCAAAGAGGGAGAGTTATCAAGTTGAGGTATTGATTTTGAAGAAAATTTTGCTCCAGTGGCAAGACTTGAGGCTATTAGAATGTTCTTGGCTTTGTCAGTGTACGAGGGATTCAAGGCCTATCAAATGGATGTCAAATCAGCTTTTCTGAATGGAAACTTGGAAGAGAAGATTTTGTGAGGGTAGCGGCCGGAGATGGACTAAGATGTCTCTCTTCCCTTGGGGGGAAAAGGATTTCTCGACCTCTCTCCTCTCTCTTTCCCTTATCGCCACTTGGAGATACGTGGAGGCCTATTTCACAAGAGTGTAAAATTCATCATTTGAGACGAAGGTTTGATGATGGTCCAATACAGGGATCGGGATTGGGATCATACAAATGGGGTTTGGAGTCATCACCTAGGGCTATGGGCCTAGGACCTGGGTGTGGGCCCGATTCCTGAGAAAAGGGCCCAAAATTTGGTCTGGTCCAGAGATTTAGGGTAAGTGTCAGGTTACATAATTGGAAAGGTGTTACGCACCTAATCTGCCTGGTTCAACCGGTCTTTCTACTAGATGCTTGAAAACGAACATTTTTCATAATTATTACTATTCCACATGCATGGCTAAGTTATCATACATATATACATTAATTGAATTCAAGCTACTATATACAATAAAACAAGGTCTATATAAAGTCTACATTATGACAAGTTGGTTGAGAAATTGTACCTGAACTTAACCCCTGTTTTGGGTCAAGAGGGGTGGGTCCCTGATTAGTACTGGCTCGGATTGTATTTCAGATTCTCCTAGCTCAGGAGAAGATGGTCTTGACCTCCAACTTCCTTTCTTGAGAGATGCTGATTATAATGGTATTCGAACAGAGTTCCGGCTAGGAATGATTGCTTTTGGATTTGGGTTTGGAATGACATTCAGATATTGACAAAGATCTCTTCGTAGACCCAAAGAACCTCAAAGGGGGGATTTCTATCTCAAGAACGCTAAAAAACTCAAGTACACTTAAGGGAGGGGGCTCATGAACATATTGTTTCTGACCAAAACTGGATCTAGCTAAGAACTTGGATTGAAGATCTTCGAGATCCTGAAGAACACTTCAAAAATTCGAATGAGATTTCAAATCTTGATGAAGATTACTCCGAAGATCCGAAGAAAATCAAGAGGGGATGGGAGGAAAATTTCACTACCAAAGAGTGAGCTGGGATTCTGGTCTCTGAAATCTAAAGGGGGAGTATTTATAGTTTTTTCTG
The DNA here is from genome assembly GCF_013358625.1 of Macadamia integrifolia. Lineage (NCBI taxonomy): Eukaryota > Viridiplantae > Streptophyta > Magnoliopsida > Proteales > Proteaceae > Macadamia > Macadamia integrifolia. The sequence continues at coordinate 33,655,370 of NC_056560.1, read as the reverse complement.
GCCAATGGGAGAGGGAGAGCTTCTTTATCCAAAAGACCAAAGGGTGAGGTTTTGCTTTAGGTGGGGGATAGGGCTTTCGTCCAATGGGTAAAGAGAGGGGGTTGGACAAAAATGGGTGGGGAGGGTTTTTGTCCAATGGGTAAAGAGGGGAGTTTTTGGGAGAGAGAATTACTAGCAAAAAAAATGCGTTTTTGGTTTTTAAGTGGGTGAAGAGGGGATTTCTTCACCCATCGGGTCAGGGGAACACCAATCCCAGCCGTTGACAGTGGCGCGTGGGACCTGATCGAAGTACCCGATGTATGGTCAGTTTAGGTAGGTAGTATGGGCGACTTCATGGATGTGCAACAGATGACGCATGGGTAATGGCCAAGGGGATGTGGGCACAGGCAGCGAGCATGTGCATGTATGAGTAGCAGCCAGCGCATGTAGGCCAATCCACACACGTGCAATAGGGTAGGAGCAGGCAAGGTTGGTAAGGCCGCGGGCCTGTGTCCGTGGGAGCACAGGCCAGTAGGCCAATTAGCAGGGCAGTAGGGCTATGGGCTTGTGCCCATTGGGGCACAAGCCAGCAGGCCAATGGGTAGGGGATTTGTGCATCATGAGTGCAGGCATGGCAGGGGGCTTGGCATGGCCGTGGGTAGCTACCATGCGCCACTACCATGGGCAGCAAGCACGTGCTGCAGCCATGGGTAGCAAGCACGCGCGCATGATTATGGATTTTTTCGATAATGATTTTGGGAGATCCGTCTGTCTAATTTTGACATATCATATACTATCGGAATCATATTTTTGAGTACTATTTATCTGTATGATCATCTTAATTGGATTCCTTTGTATATAAAAAGACAAAATTGGACCCCTCCTCTCCCACGCGGGGATTTCCAGGGTTTCAGGTCCGTGAGTGTTTCTGGGTTATCGGGGTAGGTAAGGGATGAAATTTAGGCTATTTGAGGAAGGTATGGGATTTTTCTGGGTTTCCAGTGGGACTATCCATGTGCACGGCATACGTACGGAAAAGTGTATTTTTTCAGAGATGATTGCGGGAGATCCATGGATCCAATTTTGACGTGTCATATATTATCGGAATCGTGTTCCTGAGCACTATCCATATGTACAGTCATCTTGACTAGATTCCTTTATATATAAAAAGTCAAAATTAGACCTTCCTCTCTCCCACGTGGGGATTTTCAGGGTTTTGGGTAGGGAAATGTTTCCATCAGCATCGCTATTGGTCGGAAGCCGAAAGTCATATCCAAGATCCATATTTTATCATAGTCAGAGGAGGGTAACAAAATTGGATGTCTACAGAATGCCCCTTTTTGGCCGAGGCCTGTGCAAACGGCTGAAGGGCAAAGAAAAGAACGACCACATTTTGTCACCTAGAGCATGTACTACTGTTATTTTGCTCATTAATGATGGAGTTGAAAAATGTAATAGATAATGTCTCTAAATTTTTTGGGTTTTAGGACTTACCTGAGCTACCAATTGTGGAAAGGAATTCGCTGCTCTTCCCATCCTGCAAGAAAAAGGTTAGTACTTTGATCTTTGATTTTCCTTAGTTGGGCTTTACATGTGTCGGTTCAGCAAATATGGTCTCCATGCTGGGTCTTTTGACCCAATCTCGACTCTCTGGGACCAATGGTTGCAAGAGAGGAATTTGCTACTCTTCTATTCTTGCAACAAGTAACAACATTCGATTCTTCTTGGCTAGGCTTCACATGTGCCAGTTCAGGGACTTTTGGTTTTCGGGCTGATTCTTTTGAACCAATCTAGACTATATGGTCTTCTAAGCGGGCTTTTTCAAATTAGGCTGGGCTATCTAGTTTTCTAGGCGAGTTCTTTTGAACCGAGTTGGGCTATCTGGTCTTGTCAATTACATGAAAGAAATTCGCTGCTATTTCTACCCTGTAAAAGACATTAACAATTGATTCTTGATTTTTGGCCTTTGATCTGGAATTTTGTTAATTGATTTGGATTTAAAATTTGATTTGAATTTTTATGCTTGATTTGGAATCTTTTAATTCTTGCTTTTGATTTGAAATTTGATTTGAATTTTGATGCTTGATTTTGGAATCTTTTTATTCTTTTTTGAATTTTGAGTCTTGATTTGGATTGAATTTGGACTTTTGATTCAGAATCTCAAAAAAGGTTTTTTTTTTTAAATGGTCCCCCTCCGTTGTTCATTCTTCATTCTAACTTTTCTGGGTGAGTTTTAAGTTTCTGGAGCTCTCTGGTTTTTCTTGAAGTTTTCCTTCTTTTTCTTAGAGTTTTTCACCTTGCTCTTGAAGTTCTTGAAGATCTTCATCCTGTTCTTGTGGGAGGATTTATTTGGAGAATTTGATATTCTTGTGGGATTTTATGCAATTTGAAAAAATTCCTAGGGTTTCTTACAATTTTGGAAAGTTTCTGTTGCTCTTTGCAGTTTCTAAAAATATGGCTAAAAGGAGGAAGAGGAAGACTCTGGGAGAAGCTTGAGAGTTGTAGCAGTCCTTCCCACAGGGATGGGGGCCTGGCCGACTCTTTACAACAACTGGAATCACATCTACAACTTCATATGGGGTTCATGGGTAAGTCTTTACATTGTGTTCATTTTTTGATTATTTTTTATTTTTTGTCTTGTTTTTCTTTTTTATTGCTTTTACTTTTTTTTTTATGTATTCTTTATTTATTTTTATGCATTCTTTACTTCCATTAGCATGAGGGAAAGGAACCACCCACCTTGGCCTTATATGGCCACCCGAACATGGTTCAGTCATGGCATAGGATGCTCCTTCATAGAGTGAAGGTGATGATTGATGCATCCTACCTGTGTCGGCTAGCTACTGTAGGGACCCGAAAGTTCAATCTGGCACTAGCGGGGACCTTGATAGAGCGGTGGTGGCCGAGTACTCATTCTTTCCATCTTCCTATTGGCGAGATGACCATCACACCCCTATGCTTCTATGCCTTGACAGGCCTTCCATTTGTGGGTAGTTCCATGATCCTACCCACAAGATTTTCGACTAGTAGGGAGTTTACAGATCTGACTAGTATCACCATTAAGGCCGGCCAGACAAGCATCTACTTGGAAAGATTAGTGCCCGATGGTGGAAAGTCGACATGGGGGAGAATCCAGGCAACATGTCTTAGATAGCACGTTCCTTCTTGCTGTTTGCCATGGGTCAGTGCCTCTTTAGTGACCTCCAAGGGGGAGTAGATATTCGCCTAGTGTATTTCTTCCAAGATCTTCGCATAGTAGATTCTTGGGACTGGAGCGGGGCTGCCTTTGCATACCTCCTGCAGTCCCTGGACCTGCTGTCCTATGGAGATAGGGGCCTTAAGGGGCCAAGCTACATTATCCAGGTAACTTTCCTTTTCATATCTATTTCCTTTCATTCATTTGGTCTGCACTTTCTTACTTTGATTTTTTGAAACAACCCTAGTGTTTTGAGCACCTGGGGACCATAACCCCTAAACTGAGGAATCCTGAGACATTCTTCTTTCCCTTGGCCACAAAGTGGGGAGATAACCAGGTAGTCAGGGCCCAACGCCATCCTCTGGGGACCACTACTCGTTCTCTTTTGAACGATCTCTACGAGGTATGCCATGTATGACATTGAAACTCCTTTTTCCTTATGCTTTTACTTTACTTTTCCTTGGTTTTACGAGTTACTTGGTGCTCATTCCATGACATCATATTTATGGATCCTGAAAGAGCCGCCTTGGCTCAACAATTATCCAAGAACTGAGTCCTCTTCCAGAGTATATTGGGCAGTGCGTGGTACTTGGGAGAGAGAGTAATACCTCAGTGGTCAGACATCGATCCACGATCCTCTTTCGGTCTTCCTCCACCTACCATGCACTGTCTAGAGATCATCCCAACGGACGAGATGAGACAGTTGGCTACGGAGTATGGGAGGACTCTTTTCTTGATCCGGATAGGGACTACGGAGCCTTCTCGGAGGAAGAGAGAGTGTGCACCCGTCTCGGTCCTAATGGTCCAATGGTATGTTGCGCTTTCTTGAGTATTTTCTTCAAGTTCTTTCTTGTTTTGCTCTTGACTAATGCTCTTTCAAGGGAGAGTGTGGTGCATAGATCCTTCGACTGCTCGGTCACATGCCAATGCTATCGATCCTTTACAAGCAGGACCCTTTACTAGTGCCGGTGGGTCTCTCAGGATTTCTAACATTCCCTTTCATGGCTTCCCTGCCTGGACCTATCCCAACGCAGTCAACTCCAGTCTCCCTCATTTTCTGGAGCTGAAAACAGATGTAAATGCTTCCCTTGCGTTGCCTATTTCTTATGATTATGTAAGTATTTGATCATCCTCCAATTAACTTTTGATTTCCTCTGGCTGATATGCTCTTTCTCAGGTGGCCCTAGAAGTCTATGCTAAGATTAGGAGGATGCACTATAGCCTGTGCGAGGTGATAGTTGCCAAGGATCGGGAGATTGTAAGGCAGGGCACACTGATTCAGGACCTAACCCAGAGGTTAGAGCAGGTTGGACTAGCATCTGTGGATTCCTCGGTGCTTCATGAGGGTGGTTCAGAGTACGGTTCAGATAATGGCTTTTGACTCATAGGGATTTGTTCTTGTATTTCCTGCAAATACAAACACATATATTTTCCTTTGTCTTTTTTTCCTTCCCGTTGTTTGTTATCATTTTATGAATAAAAACTTACCTTTAGTTCAAACCTTTTCTTTTTCTCCCTTTTTTTTTTGTTTGTTTGCAATGTTTAGGCACAATCAGTTCTATAACTCAAGTCATAATTAGAATAATCGAAATTACACTAGAATCCAAATACTTCCTCATTCTATTACGAAGTGAATCACATGAACAGGGGAATAATGTTCCTACCACAGGTGGGATAGGTGAGTAATAAGGTGGGGAGACAATTCTTGAGGTGGGTGAAAGTTCACTAACTCTTCTGGGTCCATCTCCTCGAGCCCATATTGTCAACTGAAGTATATAGGCAAATAAAAGAATGTGTGAGTCAATCCCATCAACCTGACATAATTGTGATTAGGGATCTTCACTAAAAAATCTTCTTGTGCATCCCTGGGCACCTCCATGCGATATCCTGCACAGTTCTTTCCTGTAGGTACTTTTTCCAATCGGTGATAAGGTCAAATTTTGGAACTTCTCTCTTATCCTGGTAGCAAAATACTCTGAGTGGGCTTCCCCTTAATGGCTTGGTGAGCTTTAGTTTCTCGAGGAGCAAAATTTGAAAAATAGCAAAACTCCCCTGATAATGATCTAGTCTGAATCTATGGCTATAGCTCATGTCATCAAACCCTTTGAACGTTTTTGTGAGAACTGTACGGACGATGTCACCTCCCTTCTTTAACTATTTTACTACCTCAATCAGAACAGACGGTGCACCATGCCCTGGAATACGCAGAACATAACGAGCTATCATGCAAAATAAATAAGTATCCTAGGATCTCTGCTGATGGATTCCTCCCATTGGTAGATATTGGATGAAGATCTGAGCCACCTTCAGAATGTTGTTTTTCCCATACCTGACAAACTGCTTCACTTCTTCTTCTTTCCATCCGAAGAAATCTTGAATTTTCTCTAAGCAACCTTTCTTCAAAGAGGGTTGTAACAAACTGCCTTTGGGTGGAGATAACATAAAAACTCAGAATTCTTCAAGAGTTTAGCAAATCTCTATCAACCCAAACTGAAAGACATGCAGGTTGGCATCCCAATGTTGAGGCAACGGCCGGTGTAATTGGTGATGCAGCTTCACACATCCAATCCAACCCAGAAATGAAACATTCATGGATTCCAACAATCTTGGTGCCCATATATTTATGTCTAAGGTCCATTTCCTTAACGTTTTATCCAACGAGCCCATGAGTTTTCTGGAAACCAACACAAACAACGAGATATGATGATTTATCAAACATTACTCATTAGCTAATGATTCAAAAAAGCCTTTACCACTGTTGCATCAAGCTCTTTTTTTTTTTTTTTTT